>NW_027478707.1:135983-435983 GCF_051014685.1 Ptiloglossa arizonensis | reverse complement strand
TGATACTCGAAACCAATACCTGGAATGGCCTACGGGAAAAGTACACACACCATTGGAATCGGGCGTGTGTCTGCTTTCAGATGCAACAGGAATTTCTCGAGTTCGTCAATCCGTTCGCGAGATATAGGAGTTTGAAGTTCAGGAATGGTTGAGAAACCAGCAAAATTCTCGCACGTCTGATACTCGAAACCAATAAGTAGTATGGCCAAGGGCAAAAATACACATACGGTTGTAATCGGGAGAGTTTCTACTTTCAGATGCAATAGAAATTTTTCAAATACGTCAATCCGTTCGCGAAATAGCGGAGTTAGGAGTTAAGAGATGGTTGAGAAACAATCAAAATTTTCGCAATTCTGATGCTAGAAACGAATTACTGGAATGGCCTAGGGGAAAAGTGCACACACCATTGTAATCGGCCGAGTTTCTACTTTCAGATGGAACAGGAACTTCTCGAGTTGGTCAATCCGTTCGCGAGATATGGGAGTCTCAAGTTAAGGAATGGTTGAGAAACCATCAAAATTTTCGCAAATCTGATACTCCAAACCAATAAGCACTCTTGACGAGAGGAAAAATACATATACCGTTGTAATCGGGCGAGTTTCTACTTTCAGATGCAAGAGGAATTTCTCGAGTTCGTCAAACCGTTCGCGAGATATGGGAGTTTGAAGTTAAGGAATGGTTGAGAAATCATCAAAATTTTCGCAACTCTGATACTCGAAACGAATAACTACTATGGCCTAGGGCAAAAATTCATATACCATTGTAATCGGGCGAGATTATGCTTTCAGATGCAACTGGAATTTCTCGAGTTGGTAATCCGTTCGCGAGATATGGGAGTTTGAAGTTAAGGAATGGTTGAGAAACCATAAAAATATTCGCTGGTCTGATACTCGAAACCAGTAACTGGAATGGCCTAAGGGAACTGTACACACACCAATGTAATCGGGCGAGTTTCTACTTTCACATGCAACAGGAATTTCTCGAATTCGTCAATCGGTTCGCGAGATATGGGAGTTTGAAGTTAAGGAATGGTTGAGAAACCATCACAATTTTGGCAAGTCTGATCCTAGAAACCAATAACTACAATTGCCAAGGGGAAAGTTCACATACCGTTGTAATCGGCAGAGTGTCTACTTTCAGATGCAACAGAAATTTTCTGCATTCGTCAATCCGTTCGCGAAACATCGGAGTGTGATGTTAAGAGATGGTTGAGAAACCATCAAAATTTTCGCAAGTCTGATACTCGAAACCAATAACTGGAATGGCCTAGGGCAAAAATACACATATGGTTGTAATCGGGCGAGTTTCTGCTTTCAGATGCAACAGGAATTTCTCGGGTTCGTCAATCCGTTCGCGAGATATGGGAGTTTGAAGTTAAGGAATGGTTGAGAAACCATCAAAATTTTCGCAAGTCTGATACTCGAAACCAATAACTGGAATGGCCTACGGGAAAAGTACACACACCATTTGAATCGGGCGTGTTTCTGCTTTCAGATGCAACAGGAATTTCTCGAGGTCGTCAATCCGTTCGCGAGATATAGGAGTTTGAAGTTCAGGAATGGTTGAGAAACCAGCAAAATTCTCGCACGTCTGATACTCGAAACCAATAAGTAGTATGGCCAAGGGCAAAAATACACATACGGTTGTAATCGGGATAGTTTCTACTTTCAGATGCAATAGAAATTTTTCAAATACGTCAATCCGTTCGCGAAATAGCGGAGTTAGGATTTAAGAGATGGTTGAGAAACAATCAAAATTTTCGCAATTCTGATGCTAGAAACGAATTACTGGAATGGCCTAGGGGAAAAGTGCACACACCATTGTAATCGGCCGAGATTCTACTTTCAGATGCAACAGGAACTTCTCGAGTTGGTCAATCCGTTCGCGAGATATGGGAGTCTCTAGTTAAGGAATGGTTGAGAAACCATCAAAATTTTCGCAAATCTGATACTCCAAACCAATAAGCACTCTTGACGAGAGGAAAAATACATATACCGTTGTAATCGGGCGAGTTTCTACTTTCAGATGCAAGAGGAATTTCTCGAGTTCGTCAAACCGTTCGCGAGATATGGGAGTTTGAAGTTAAGGAATGGTTGAGAAACCATCAAAATTTTCGCAACTCTGATACTCGAAACGAATAACTACTATGGCCTAGGGCAAAAATTCATATACCATTGTAATCGGGCGAGATTATGCTTTCAGATGCAACTGGAATTTCTCGAGTTGGTAATCCGTTCGCGAGATATGGGAGTTTGAAGTTAAGGAATGGTTGAGAAACCATCAAAATATTCGCTGGTCTGATACTCGAAACCAGTAACTGGAATGGCCTAAGGGAAATGTACACACACCAATGTAATCGTGCGAGTTTCTACTTTCACATGCAACAGGAATTTCTCGAATTCGTCAATCGGTTCGCGAGATATGGGAGTTTGAAGTTAAGGAATGGTTGAGAAACCATCAAAATATTCGCAAGTCTGATACTCGAAACCAACAACTACAATGGCCTATGGGAAAAATACACACACCATTGTAATCGAGCGAGCTTCTTCTTTCACATGCAACAGGAATTTCTCGAATTCGTCAATCGGTTCGCGAGATATGGGAGTTTGAAGTTAAGGAATGGTTGAGAAACCATCACAATTTTGGCAAGTCTGATCCTAGAAACCAATAACTACAATTGCCAAGGGGAAAGTTCACAAACCGTTGTAATCGGCAGAGTGTCTACTTTCAGATGCAACAGAAATTTTCCGCATTTGTCAATCCGTTCGCGAAACATCGGAGTGTGATGTTAAGAGATGGTTGAGAAACCATCAAAATTTTCGCAAGTCTGATACTCGAAACCAATAATTGGAATGGCCTAGGGCAAAAATACACACACCATTGGAATCGGGCGTGTTTCTGCTTTCAGATGCAACAGGAATTTCTCGAGTTCGTCAATCCGTTCGCGAGATATAGGAGTTTGAAGTTCAGGAATGGTTGAGAAACCAGCAAAATTCTCGCACGTCTGATACTCGAAACCAATAAGTAGTATGGCCAAGGGCAAAAATACACATACGGTTGTAATCGGGAGAGTTTCTACTTTCAGATGCAATAAAAATTTTTCAAATACGTCAATCCGTTCGCGAAATAGCGGAGTTAGGAGTTAAGAGATGGTTGAGAAACAATCAAAATTTTCGCAATTCTGATGCTAGAAACGAATTACTGGAATGGCCTAGGGGAAAAGTGCACACACCATTGTAATCGGCCGAGTTTCTACTTTCAGATGGAACAGGAACTTCTCGAGTTGGTCAATCCGTTCGCGAGATATGGGAGTCTCAAGTTAAGGAATGGTTGAGAAACCATCAAAATTTTCGCAAATCTGATACTCCAAACCAATAAGCACTCTTGACGAGAGGAAAAATACATATACCGTTGTAATCGGGCGAGTTTCTACTTTCAGATGCAAGAGGAATTTCTCGAGTTCGTCAAACCGTTCGCGAGATATGGGAGTTTGAAGTTAAGGAATGGTTGAGAAATCATCAAAATTTTCGCAACTCTGATACTCGAAACGAATAACTACTATGGCCTAGGGCAAAAATTCATATACCATTGTAATCGGGCGAGATTATGCTTTCAGATGCAACTGGAATTTCTCGTGTTGGTAATCCGTTCGCGAGATATGGGAGTTTGAAGATAAGGAATGCTTGAGAAACCATCAAAATTTTCGCTGGTCTGATACTCGAAACCAATAACTACTATGGCCTAGGGGAAAAATACACATACCGTTGTAATTGGGCGAGTTTCTGCTTTCAGATGCAACAGGAATTTCTCGAATTCGTCAATCGGTTCGCGAGATATGGGAGTTTGAAGTTAAGGAATGGTTGAGAAACCATCAAAATATTCGCAAGTCTGATACTCGCGAGCGGGCAGTGGCGGCGGAACTGTACGAGTCCTATCGGGCGGAAAAGAGGGCTCTGCAGGTCGCCATCAAACGGGCCAAGGCCCAGAGCTGGAAGGAGCTCCTCGAGACCCTCGAGCGGGATCCATGGGGGCGCCCATACCGGATAGTTCTAAATAAACTCCGGCCATGGGCTCCCCCGATCACCGAGGGTCTCGACCCCCAGCTCTTGAGGGACGTGGTCGACACGCTCTTCCCGATCGTGGGGGAGAGCGGGCCACGTCCCTCTGCGGACCCGGCCACCTGGTCCGCGGAGCTGGGGGTCTCGGCTGGGGAGCTAGCCGCGGCCGTCCGAAGACTCGGGGCGAAGGATACTGCCCCGGGTCCTTCGGGAGTGCCCGGCCGAGTCTTGGTCTTGGCCGCGGACGTCCTGGGTGACGGCCTCCGGGAGCTATTCGACCGCTGCCTGGAGGCCGGGCGATTCCCCTCCGCATGGAAGGTGGCCCGAATGGTCCTCCTCCGGAAAGAGGGTAGGCCCGCGGAATCTCCGTCCGCGTACCGGCCGATTTGCCTGCTCGACGATGTGGGCAAGCTCCTAGAAAGAGTCGTGGCGGCCCGCATCGTCGGGCACCTGTCGCGGGGTGGGCCCGGGCTGGCGGAGTGCCAGTTCGGGTTCCGGGAGGGCCGGTCGACGATCGACGCGATTCGACGCGTCCGGTCCCTCTCGGCCTCGGCGGTCTCCCGGGGTGGGGTGGCATTGGCGGTGTCCTTGGACATCGCCAATGCGTTTAACACCCTACCCTGGGAGGCGATTAGGCGGGGGCTTGAGGAACATCGAGTCCCCGCCTACCTTAGGGCAGTCGTCGAGGACTACCTCCGCGACAGGTGGATCGAGTATCCGGGCCGGTGCGGGACGGAGAGGAGAGCGGTGTACTCCGGGGTTCCGCAGGGGTCGGTGTTAGGACCCCTGCTGTAGAACCTCGGGTACGACACCGTCCTGCGGGCCGAAGACCTCCCCGACGGCGTCAGTCTGACGTGTTACGCGGACGACACCTTGTTGTTGGCCGTCGGGGGGGACTGGAGGGGGGCTGTTCGTGCCGCCGAGGACGGTGCCCGGCGGGTCGTCTCCCGGATCAGGGGGATCGGTTTGGAGGTGGCTCTCCACAAAACCGAGGTACTCGGGATGTATAGACCCCGGGGAGAGCCGCCTCCCCCCCTGATCCGGGTGGGTGAGACAGACGTCGAGGTGAGGTCTCAGATGAAATATCTGGGACTTCACCTCGACAGCCACTGGCGCTTCGAGGGCCATTTCCGGGCCCTGGCCCCGCGGTTGGAGAGGATAGTTGGCGCTTTGGGCCGTATCCTCCCCGACCTGCGGGGCCCGAGTGACCGGGTTCGCCGCCTCTACGCGGGAATGGTCCACTCGGTGGCCCTATACGGGGCCCCCGTTTGGGCGGGCGACCTGGCCGCCTCCCGGCGCAGCAAGGTATTGCTGCGCCGGGTTCAAAGGCGGCTTGCACTGCGGATCGCCCGGGGGTACCGGACCGTTTCGTATGAGGCGGCGAGCGTCCTGTCAGGGCTACCCCCGGCGGACTTGATCGCGGGCGCGCATGCGGCTTTCTACGAGGGCCGCATGCGCGCCCGCGAGGATGGGGTGGTCCTGGCGGGATGCGAGGTGGAGGCCCTAAGGCGCCAGGCCCGGGAGTCCATGCTGCAGCTTTGGCAGCAGCGGCTGGCCGAGCCGTTGTTCGGCCAGAGGACTGTCCGGGCTATCCGGCCGGTCCTGTTTGAGTGGCTGGGTAGGCGCTTCGGCTCACTCACCTACCGGTTGGTGCAGGTGCTGTCCGGGCACGGAAGCTTCGGACAGTACCTGTGCCGGATCGGTGTGGAAGAGGCGGCGCGCTGCTGGCACTGTCCAGCGGACGAGGACACGGCGCAACACACCATCGAGGTGTGTCCAGCCTGGGGGGTGGAGCGCCGTGTCCTCACGGCCGTGATTGGGGCGGATCTCTCGCTGCCGGGCGTGGTACGGGCCATGCTCGGCAGCGAGACGAAGTGGCGGGCCGTGGCCTCCTTCTGCGAGGAGGTAATCTCGCAGAAGGAGGCCGCGAGCCGCATTCGCGAGAGGGGGAGACCGCGAGCGAGGCCTCGTCCGAGGCCGGGGGCGGGTGGGCCTCTGGAAGGGCCGGGGAGGCCACCCTGAGAGCGGCGGGCGGGGGTGCGTAGCCCTTGAGGCTCGTGCCACCGTCCGTCGTCTGAGGGGGGGGAAGAAAAAGGGACGGCGACGCTCTCGAGGGCGGAGAGGCCAGAGCCGCCCTCGGGAGCGTACGAGCCGGGGTGCGGCCGCGCCGACGGCACGGTCCCAGAGCCGTGCCTCCGGCGCGGCTATGGGGGCCGTGGGCGGTCGCGAGTGTGGGACTCGCGGCCGCCCTCGGGCGGCCCCCGGGAGTGGGACGTCGGAGCAGTGTGGCCCTGCTCCGACGTCGGGCGCCAGGGCGCCGAGGAGAAAACAGGGAAGGGAGGGTGAAGTACCCCCTCCCTTCCCTGGAACGGGAGGACACGGGCGCGAGAGCCCTGCACGGGGGGGCACCTGATGTTATGATGTCTTCGGTCCCAGGTGCTCCCCCTGCATAGTGCGAGGATGGCCACCGTGGTGGGTTTTAGTGGGTAGGTCCCGCGCCCGATGGGTTTCCTTCCGGGCGCGGGGAATCCCACACTCCCCCCGCCCCTCCCCAGGCGGCGGGGGGGTCTTTCGAAGATTTCCCCCACGTTAAAAAAAAAAAAAAAAAAAAAGTCTGATACTCGAAACCAACAACTACAATGGCCTATGGGAAAAATACACACACCATTGTAATCGAGCGAGCTTCTTCTTTCACATGCAACAGGAATTTCTCGAATTCGTCAATCGGTTCGCGAGATATGGGAGTTTGAAGTTAAGGAATGGTTGAGAAACCATCACAATTTTGGCAAGTCTGCTACTATAAACCAATAACTACAATTGCCAAGGGGAAAGTTCACATACCGTTGTAATCGGCAGAGTGTCTACTCTCAGATGCAACAGAAATTTTTCGGATTCGTCAATCCGTTCGCGAAACATCGGAGTGTGATGTTAGGAGATGGTTGAGAAACAATCAAAATTTTCGCAAGTCTGATACTCGAAACCAATAACTGGAATGGCCTAGGGAAAAAGTACACACACCATTGTAATCGGGCGAGTTTCTACTTTCACATGGAACAGGATTTTCTCGAGTTCGTCAATCGGTTCGCGAGATATGGGAGATTGAAGTTAAGGAATGGTTGAGAAACCATCAAAATTTTCGCTGGTCTGATACTCGAAACCAGTAACTGGAATGGCCTAAGGGAAATGTACACACACCAATGTAATCGGGCGAGTTTCTACTTTCACATGCAACAGGAATTTCTCGAATTCGTCAATCGGTTCGCGAGATATGGGAGTTTGAAGTTAAGGAATGGTTGAGAATCCATCACAATTTTGGCAAGTCTGATCCTAGAAACCAATAACTACAATTGCCAAGGGCAAAAATACACATATGGTTGTAATCGGGCGAGTTTCTGCTTTCAGATGCAACAGGAATTTCTCGCGTTCGTCAATCCGTTCGCGAGATATGGGAGTTTGAAGTTAAGGAATGGTTGAGAAACCATCAAAATTTTCGGCAGTCTGATACTCGAAAACAATAACTACTATTGCATAGGGCCGTTTTAATCCAGCTAGTTTCTGCTTGCAGAAGCAAGAGGAATTTCTCGAGCTCGTCAATTCGTTCGCGAGATATGGGAGTTTGAAGTTAAGGAATGGTTGAGAAACCATAAAAATTTTCGCTGGTGTGATACTCGAAACCAATAACTGAAATGGCCCACGGGAAAAGTACTCATAACATTGTAATCGGGCGAGTCTCTGCTTTCAGATGCAGCATGAATTTCTCGAGTTCGTCAATCCGTTCGCGAGATATGGGACTTTGAAGTTAAGGAATGGTTGAGAAACCAACAAAATTTTCGCAAGTCTGATACTCGAAAACAATAACTACTATTGCCTAGTGCCGTTTTAATCCAGAGAGTTTATGCTTTCAGATGCAACAGGAATTTCTCGAGTTCGTCAATTCGTTCGCGAGATATGGGACTTTGAAGTTAGGGAATGGTTGAGAAACCATTAAAATTTTCGCTGGTGTGATACTCGAAACCAATAACTACAAAGGTCTAGGGGAAAAATACACATACCGTTGTAATCGGGCGAGATTCTGCTTTCAGACGCAAGAGGTACTTCTCGAGTTCGTCAATCCATTCGCGAGATATGGGAGTTTGAATTTAAGGAATGGTTGAGAAACCATCAAAATTTTCGCAATTCTGATGCTAGAAACGAATAACTGGAATGGCATAGGGAAAAAATACACATACCTTTATAATCGGGCGAGTTTCTACTCTCAGATGCAACAGGAATTTCTCGAGTTCGTCAAACCGTCCGCGAGATATGGGAGTTTGAATATAAGGAATGGTTGAGAAACAATCAAAATTTTCGCAAGTCTGATACTCGAAACCAATAACTACAATGGCCTAGGGGAAAAATACACATACCGTTGCAATCGGGCGCGTTTCTACTTTCAGATGCAACAGGAACTTCTGGAATGCGTCAATCCGTTCGCGACATATGGGAGTTTGAAGTTGAGGAATGGTTGAGAAACAATCAAAATTTTCGCAAGTCTGATGCTCGAAACCAATAACTACAAACGCCTAGGGGAAAAATACACATACCGTTGTAATCGGGAGAGTTTGTACTTTCAGATGCACGGAAATTTTTCGGATTCGTCTATCCGTTCGCGAAATATCGGAGTTTGGAGTTAAGAGATGGTTGTGAAACCATCAAAATTTTCGCAATTCTGATGCTAGAAACGAATAACTGGAATGGCCTAGGGGAAAAGTACATACACCTTTGTAATCAGGCGAGTTTCTACTTTCAGATGCAACAGGAATTTCTCGAGTTCGACAATCCGTTCGCGAGATATGGGAGTTTGAAGTTAAGGAATGGTTGAGAAACTATCAAAATTTTTGTAAGTCTGATACTCGAAACCAATAACTACTAATGCCTAGGGCAAAAATACACGTACCGTTGTAATCGGGCGAGTTTCTACTTTCAGATGCAACAGTAATTTCTTGAGTTCGTCAATCCGTTCGCGAGATATGGGAGTTTGAAGTTAAGTAATGGTTCAGAAGCCATCAAAATTTTCGCAAGTCTGATACTCGAAACCAATAACTACTATTGCCTAGTGCAAAAATACAAATACCGTTGTAATCGGGCGAGCTTCTACCTTCAGATGCAACAGGAATTTCTCGAGTTCGTCAATCCGTTCGCGAGATATGGGAGTTTGAAGTTAAGGAATGGTTGAGAAACCATCAAAATTTTCGCAAGTCTGATACTCGAAACCAATAACTACAATGGCCTAGGGCAAAAATACACATACCATTCTAATCGCGCGGGTTTCTGCTTTCAGATGCAGCAGGAATTTCTCGAGTTCATCAATCCGTTTGCGAGATATGGGAGTTTGAAGTTAAGGAATGGTTGAGAAACTATCAAAATTTTAGTAAGTCTGATACTCGAAATCAATAACTGCTATGGCCTAGGGCAAAAATACACATACCATTGTAATCGGGCGAGCTTATGCTTTCAGATGCAACAGGAATTTCTCGAGTTCTACAATCCGTTCGCGAGATATGGGAGTTTGAAGTTAAGGAATGGTTGAGAAACTATCAAAATTTTTGTAAGTCTGATACTCGAAACCAATAACTACTAATGCCTAGGGCAAAAATACACGTACCGTTGTAATCGGGCGAGTTTCTACTTTCAGATGCAACAGTAATTTCTTGAGTTCGTCAATCCGTTCGCGAGATATGGGAGTTTGAAGTTAAGTAATGGTTCAGAAGCCATCAAAATTTTCGCAAGTCTGATACTCGAAACCAATGACTACTATGGCCTAGAGCAAAAACACACATACCATTCTAATCGCGCGAGTTTCTGCTTTCAGATGCAACAGGAATTTCTCGAGTTCATCAATCCGTTCGCGAGATATGGAGGTTTGAAGATAAGGAATGGTTGCGAAACCATCAAAATTTTCGCAAGTCTGATACCCGAAACCATTAACTACTAAGGGCAAAAATACACATACCGTTGTAATCGGGCGATCTTCTACCTTCAGATGCAAAAGGAATTTCTCGAGTTCGTTAATCCGTTCGCGAGATATGGGAGTTTGAAGTTAAGGAATGGTTGAGAAACTATCAAAATTTTAGTAAGTCTGATACTCGAAACCAATAACTGCTATGGCCTAGGGCAAAAATACACATACCACTGTAATCGGGCGAGTTTCTGCTTTCAGATGCAACTGGAATTTCTCTAGTTCGTCAATCCGTTCGCGAGATATGGGAGTTTGAAGTTAAGGAATGGTTGAGAAACCATCAAAATTTTCGCAAGTCTGATACTCGAAATCAATAACTGCTATGGCCTAGGGCAAAAATACACATACCATTCTAATCGCGCGAGTTTCTGCTTTCAGATGCAACAGGAATTTCTCGAATTCGTCAATCCGTTCGCGAGATATGGGAGTTTGAAGTTAAGGAATGGTTGAGAAGCCATCAAAATTTTCGCAAGTCTGATACTCGAAACCAATAACTACTATGGCCTAGGGCAAAAATACACATACCACTGTAATCGGGCGAGTTTCTGCTTTCAGATGCAACTGGAATTTCTCTAGTTCGTCAATCCGTTCGCGAGATATGGGAGTTTGAAGTTAAGGAATGGTTGAGAAACCATCCAAATTTTCGCTGGTCTGATACTCGAAACCAATAACTGGAATGGCCTAGGGGAAAAGTACACATACCACTGTAATCGGGCTAGTTTCTACTTTCAGATGCAAGTGGAATTTCTCGAGTTCGTCAATCCGTTCGCGAGATATGGGGGTTTGAAGTTAAGGAATGGTTGAGAAACCATCAAAATTTTCGCTGGTCTGATACTTGAAACCAATAACTTCTATGGCCTAGAGCAAAAATACATATACCATTATAATCGGGCGAGATTATGCATTCAGATGCAACTGGAATTTCTCGAGTTAGTAATATGTTCGCGAGATATGGGAGTTTGAAGTTACGGAATGGTTGAGATACCATCAAAATTTTCGCAAGTCTGATACCCGAAACCAATAACTACTATTGCCTAGGGCAAAAATACACATACCGTTGTAAACGGGCGAGCTTCTACTTTCAGATGCAGCAGGAATTTCTCGAGTTCATCAATCCGTTCGCGAGATATGGGTGTTTGAAGTTACGGAATGGTTGAGAAACCATCAAAATTTTCACTGGTCTGATACTCGAAACCAATAACTGGAATGGCCTAGGGGAAAACTACACCAACCACTGTAATCGGACGAGTTTCTGCTTTCAGATGCAACTGGAATTTCTCTAGTTCGTCAATCCGTTCGCGAGATATGGGAGTTTGAAGTTAAGGAATGGTTGAGAAACCATCAAAATTTTCGCAAGTCTGATACTCGAAATTAATAACTGCTATGGCCTAGGGCAAAAATACACTTACCATTGTAATCGGGCGAGATTATGCTTTCAGATGCAACTAGAATGTCTCGAGTTCGTCAATCCGTTCGCGAGATATGGGAGTTTGAAGTTAAGGAATGGTTGAGAAATCATCAAAATTTTTGCAAGTCTGATACTCGAAACCAATAACTACTATTGCCTAGGGCCAAAATACACATACCGTTGTAATCGGGCGAGTTTCTACCTTCAGATTCAACAGGAATTTCTCGAGTTCGTCAATCCGTTCGCGAGATATGGGAGTTTGAAGTTAAGGAATGGTTGAGAAACCATCAAAATTTTCGCAAGCCTGATACTCGTAACCAATAACTGCTATGGCCTAGGGCAAAAATACAAACACCATTGTAATCGGGCGAGATTATGCATTCAGATACAACTGGAATTTCTCGTGTTAGTAATCCGTTCGCGAGATATGGGAGTTTGAAGTTAAGGAATGGTTTAGAAACCATCAAAATTTTCGCTGGTCTGATACTCGAAACCAATAACTGGAATGGCCTAGGGGAAAAGTACACATACCACTGTAATCGGGCTAGTTTCTACTTTCAGATGCAAGTGGAATTTCTCGAGTTCGTTAATCCGTTCGCGAGATATGGGGGTTTGAAGTTAAGGAATGGTTGAGAAACCATCAAAATTTTCGCTGGTCTGATACTCGAAACCAATAACTGGAATGGCCTAGGGGAAAAGCACACACCCCATTGTAATCGGGCGAATTTCTACTTTCTGATGCAACAGGAGTTTCTCGAGTTCGTCAATCCGTTCGCGAGATATGGGAGTTTGAAGTTAAGGAATGGTTGAGATACCATCAAAATTTTCGCAAGTCTGATACCCGAAACCAATAACTACTATTGCCTAGGGCAAAAATACACATACCGTTGTAATCGGGCGAGCTTCTACTTTCAGATGCGGCAGGAATTTCTCGAGTTCAACAATCCGTTCGCGAGATATGGTGGTTTGAAGTTACGGAATGGTTGAAAAACCATCAAAATTTTCACTGGTCTGATACTCGAAACCAATAACTGGAATGGCCTAGGGGAAAAGTACACCTACCACTGTAATCGGACGAGTTTCTGCTTTCAGATGCAACTGGAATTTCTCTAGTTCGTCAATCCGTTCGCGAGATATGGGAGTTTGAATTTAAGGAATGGTTGAGAAACCATCAAAATTTTCGCAAGTCTGATACTCGAAATTAATAACTGCTATGGCCTGGGGCAAAAATACACATACCATTGTAATCGGGCGAGATTATGCTTTCAGATGCAGCAGGTATTTCTCGAGTTCGTCAATCCGTTCGCGAGATATGGGAGTTTGTAGTTAAGGAATGGTTGAGAAATCATCCAAATTTTCGCAAGTCTGATACTCGAAACCAATAACTACTATGGCCTAGGGCAAAAATACACATACCACTGTAATCGGGCGAGTTTCTGCTTTCAGATGCAACTGGAATTTCTCTAGTTCGTCAATCCGTTCGCGAGATATGGGAGTTTGAAGTTAAGGAATGGTTGAGAAACCATCCAAATTTTCGCTGGTCTGATACTCGAAACCAATAACTGGAATGGCCTAGGGGAAAAGTACACATACCACTGTAATCGGGCTAGTTTCTACTTTCAGATGCAAGTGGAATTTCTCGAGTTCGTCAATCCGTTCGCGAGATATGGGGGTTTGAAGTTAAGGAATGGTTGAGAAACCATCAAAATTTTCGCTGGTCTGATACTTGAAACCAATAACTTCTATGGCCTAGAGCAAAAATACATATACCATTATAATCGGGCGAGATTATGCATTCAGATGCAACTGGAATTTCTCGAGTTAGTAATATGTTCGCGAGATATGGGAGTTTGAAGTTACGGAATGGTTGAGATACCATCAAAATTTTCGCAAGTCTGATACCCGAAACCAATAACTACTATTGCCTAGGGCAAAAATACACATACCGTTGTAAACGGGCGAGCTTCTACTTTCAGATGCAGCAGGAATTTCTCGAGTTCATCAATCCGTTCGCGAGATATGGGTGTTTGAAGTTACGGAATGGTTGAGAAACCATCAAAATTTTCACTGGTCTGATACTCGAAACCAATAACTGGAATGGCCTAGGGGAAAACTACACCAACCACTGTAATCGGACGAGTTTCTGCTTTCAGATGCAACTGGAATTTCTCTAGTTCGTCAATCCGTTCGCGAGATATGGGAGTTTGAAGTTAAGGAATGGTTGAGAAACCATCAAAATTTTCGCAAGTCTGATACTCGAAATTAATAACTGCTATGGCCTAGGGCAAAAATACACTTACCATTGTAATCGGGCGAGATTATGCTTTCAGATGCAACTAGAATGTCTCGAGTTCGTCAATCCGTTCGCGAGATATGGGAGTTTGAAGTTAAGGAATGGTTGAGAAATCATCAAAATTTTTGCAAGTCTGATACTCGAAACCAATAACTACTATTGCCTAGGGCCAAAATACACATACCGTTGTAATCGGGCGAGTTTCTACCTTCAGATTCAACAGGAATTTCTCGAGTTCGTCAATCCGTTCGCGAGATATGGGAGTTTGAAGTTAAGGAATGGTTGAGAAACCATCAAAATTTTCGCAAGCCTGATACTCGTAACCAATAACTGCTATGGCCTAGGGCAAAAATACAAACACCATTGTAATCGGGCGAGATTATGCATTCAGATACAACTGGAATTTCTCGTGTTAGTAATCCGTTCGCGAGATATGGGAGTTTGAAGTTAAGGAATGGTTTAGAAACCATCAAAATTTTCGCTGGTCTGATACTCGAAACCAATAACTGGAATGGCCTAGGGGAAAAGTACACATACCACTGTAATCGGGCTAGTTTCTACTTTCAGATGCAAGTGGAATTTCTCGAGTTCGTTAATCCGTTCGCGAGATATGGGGGTTTGAAGTTAAGGAATGGTTGAGAAACCATCAAAATTTTCGCTGGTCTGATACTCGAAACCAATAACTGGAATGGCCTAGGGGAAAAGCACACACCCCATTGTAATCGGGCGAATTTCTACTTTCTGATGCAACAGGAGTTTCTCGAGTTCGTCAATCCGTTCGCGAGATATGGGAGTTTGAAGTTAAGGAATGGTTGAGATACCATCAAAATTTTCGCAAGTCTGATACCCGAAACCAATAACTACTATTGCCTAGGGCAAAAATACACATACCGTTGTAATCGGGCGAGCTTCTACTTTCAGATGCGGCAGGAATTTCTCGAGTTCAACAATCCGTTCGCGAGATATGGTGGTTTGAAGTTACGGAATGGTTGAAAAACCATCAAAATTTTCACTGGTCTGATACTCGAAACCAATAACTGGAATGGCCTAGGGGAAAAGTACACCTACCACTGTAATCGGACGAGTTTCTGCTTTCAGATGCAACTGGAATTTCTCTAGTTCGTCAATCCGTTCGCGAGATATGGGAGTTTGAAGTTAAGGAATGGTTGAGAAACCATCAAAATTTTCGCAAGTCTGATACTCGAAATTAATAACTGCTATGGCCTGGGGCAAAAATACACATACCATTGTAATCGGGCGAGATTATGCTTTCAGATGCAGCAGGTATTTCTCGAGTTCGTCAATCCGTTCGCGAGATATGGGAGTTTGTAGTTAAGGAATGGTTGAGAAATCATCCAAATTTTCGCAAGTCTGATACTCGAAACCAATAACTGCTATGGCCTAGGGCAAAAATACACATACCATTGTAATCGGGCGAGTTTCTGCTTTCAGATGCAGCAGGAATTTCTGGAGTTTGTCAATCCGTTCGCGAGATATGGGGGTTTGAAGTTAAGGAATGGTTGAGAAACCATCAAAATTTTCGCAGATCTGATACTCGAAACCAATAAGTGGAATGGCCTAGGGGTAAAGTACACATACTATTGTAATCGGACGAGTTTCTGCTTTCAGATGCAACAGGAATTTCTCTAGTTCGTCAATCCGTTCGCGAGATATGGGAGTTTGAAGTTTAGGAATGGTTGAGAAACCATCAAAATTTTCGCAAGTCTGATACTCGAAAGCAATAACTGCTATGGCCGAGGGCAAAAATACATATACCGTTGTAATCGGGCGAGATTATGCTTTCAGATGTAACTGGAATTTCTCGAGTTGGTAATCCGTTCGCGAGATATGGGAGTTTGAAGTTTAGGAATGGTTGAGAAATGATCAAAATTTTCGCAAGTCTGATACTCGAAACCAATAACTACTATTGCCTAGGGCAAAAATACACATACCGTTATAATTGGGCGAGCTTCTGCTTTCAGATGCAGCAGGAATTTCTCGAGTTCGTGAAACCGTTCGCGAGATATGGGAGTTCGAAGCTAAGGAATGGTTGGGAAACCATCAAAATTTTCGCAAGTCTGATACTCGAAACCAAGAACTACTAATGCCTAGGGCAAAAATACTCATACCGTTGCAATCGGGCGAGTTTCTACTTTCAGATGCAACAGGAATTTCTCGAGTTCGTCAATCCGTTCGCGAGATATGGGAGTTTGAAGTTAAGGAATGGTTGAGAAGCCATCAAAATTTTCGGAAGTCTGATACTCGAAACCAATAAGTGGAATGGCCTAGGGGTAAAGTACACATACCATTGTAATCGGACGAGTTTCTGCTTTCAGATGCAACTGGAATTTCTCTAGTTCGTCAATCCGTTCGCGAGATATGGGAGTTTGAAGTTAAGGAATGGTTGAGAAACCATCAAAATTTTTGCAAGTCTGATACTCGAAACCAATAACTACTATTGCCTAAGGCAAAAATACACATACCGTTATAATTGGGCGAGCTTCTGCTTTCAGATGCAGCAGGAATTTCTCGAGATCGTGAAACCGTTCGCGAGATATGGGAGTTCGAAGCTAAGGAATGGTTGGGAAACCATCAAAATTTTCGCAAGTCTGATACTCGAAACCAATAACTACTAATGCCTAGGGCAAAAATACACATACCGTTGCAATCGGGCGAGTTTCTACTTTCAGATGAAACAGGAATTTCTCGAGTTCGTCAATCCGTTCGCGAGATATGGGAGTTTGAAGTTAAGGAATGGTTGAGAAGGCATCAAAATTTTCGGAAGTCTGATACTCGAAACCAATAACTACTGTGGCCTAGGGCAAAAATACACATACCAATGTAATCGCGCGAGTTTCTGCGTTCAGATGCAACTGGAATTTCTCGAGTTCGTCAATCCGTTCGCGAGATATGGGAGTTTGAAGTTAAGGAATGGTTGAGAAATCATCAAAATTTTTGCAAGTTTGATACTCGAAACCAATAACTACTATTGCCTAGGGCCAAAATACACATACCGTTGTAATCGGACGAGCTTCTACCTTCAGATGCAACGGGAATTTCTCGAGTTCGTCAATCCGTTCGCGAGATATGGGAGTTTGAAGTTAAGGAATGGTTGAGAAACCATCAAAATTTTCGCAAGTCTGATGCTCGAAACCAATAACTGCTATAGCCTTGGGCAAAAATACACATACCATTGTAATCGGGCGAGATTATGCTTTCAGATGCAACTGGAATTATTCGTGTTGGTAATCCGTTCGCGAGATATGGGAGTTTGAAGTTAAGGAATGGTTAAGAAATCATCAAAATTTTCGCAAGTCTGATACTCGAAACCAATAACTACAATTCCCTAGGGCAAAAATACACATACCGTTGTAATCGGGCCAGTTTCTGCTTTCAGATGCAGCAGGAATTTCTCGAGTTTGTCAATCCGTTCGCGAGATATGGGAGTTTGAAATTAAGGAATGGTTAAGAAACCATCAAAATTTTCGCTGGTCTGATACTCGAAACCAATAACTGGAATGGCCTAGGGGAAAAGTACACCCCCCATTGTAATCGGGCGAGTTTCTACTTTCAGATGCAACTGGAATATCTCGAGTTCGTCAATCCGTTAGCGAGATATGGGAGTTTGAAGTTAAGGAATGGTTGAGAAGGCATCAAAATTTTCGGAAGTCTGATACTCGAAACCAATAACTACTGTGGCCTAGGGCAAAAATACACATACCAATGTAATCGCGCGAGTTTCTGCTTTCAGATGCAGCAGGAATTTCTCGAGTTTGTCAATCCGTTCGCGAGATATGGGAGTTTGAAATTAAGGAATGGTTGAGAAACCATCAAAATTTTCGCTGGTCTTATACTCGAAACCAATAACTACTATTGCCTAGGGCAAAAATACACATACCGTTGTAATCGGGCGAGTTTCTGCTTTCAGATGCAACAGGAATTTCTCGAGTTCGTCAATCCGTTCGCGAGATATGGGAGTTTGAAGTTAAGGAATGGTTGAGAAACCATTAAAATTTTCGCATGTCTGATACTCGAAACCAATAACTGCTATGGCCTAGGGCAAAAATACACATACCATTGTAATCGGGCGAGATTTTGCTTTTAGATGCAACTGGAATTTCTCGAGTTGGTAATCCGTTCGCGAGATATGGGAGTTTGAAGTTAAGGAACGGTTGAGAAACCATTAAAATTTTCGCATGTCTGATACTCGAAACCAATAACTGCTATGGCCTAGGGCAAAAATACACATACCATTGTAATCGGGCGAGATTTTGCTTTTAGATGCAACTGGAATTTCTCGAGTTGGTAATCCGTTCGCGAGATATGGGAGTTTGAAGTTAAGGAACGGTTGAGAAACCATTAAAATTTTCGCATGTCTGATACTCGAAACCAATAACTGCTATGGCCTAGGGCAAAAATACACATACCATTGTAATCGGGCGAGATTTTGCTTTTAGATGCAACTGGAATTTCTGGAGTTCGACAATCCGTCCGCGAGATATGGGAGTTTGAAGTTAAGGAATGGTTGAGAAACAATCAAAATTTTCGAATGTCTGATACTCGAAACCAATAACTTCTATTGCCTAGGGAAAATACACATACCGTTGTATTCGGGCGAGTTTCTACTTTCAGATGCAAGAGGAATTTCTCGAGTTCGTCAATCCGTTCGCGAAATATGGGAGTTTGAAGTTAAGGAATGGTTGAGGAACCATCAAAATTTTCGCAAGTCTGATACTCGAAAAAAATAACTACAATTCCCTAGGGCAAAAATACACATACCGTTGTAATCGGGCCAGTTTCTGCTTTCAGATGCAGCAGGTATTTCTCGAGTTTGTCAATCCGTTCGCGAGATATGGGAGTTTGAAATTAAGGAATGGTTGGGAAACCATCAAAATTTTCGCTGGTATGATACTCGAAACCAATAACTGGAATGGCCTAGGGGAAAAGTACACCCCCCATTGTAATCGGGCGAGTTTCTACTTTCAGATGCAACAGGAATTTCTCGACTTCGTCAATCCGTTCGCGAGATATGGTAGTTTGAAGTTAAGGAATGGTTGAGAAACCTTCAAAATTTTCGCAAGTCTGATACGCGAAACCAATAACTACTATTGCCTAGGGCAAAAATACACATACCGTTATAATTGGGCGAGCTTCTGCTTTCAGATGCAGCAGGAATTTCTCGAGTTCGTGAAACCGTTCGCGAGAGATGGGAGTTTGAAGTTAAGGAATGGTTGAGAAACCATCAAAATTTTCGCTGGTCTGATACTTGAAACCAATAACTGGAATGGCCTAGGGGAAAAGTACACATACCACGGTAATCGGGCGAGTTTCTGCTTTCAGATGCAACTGGAATTTCTCTAGTTCGTCAATCCGTTCACGAGATATGGGAGTTTGAAGTTAAGGAATGGTTGAGAAACCATCAAAATTTTCGCAAGTCTGATACTCGAAACCAATAACTGCTATGGCCTAGGGCAAAAATACACATACCGAAGTAATCGGGCGAGCTTCTACCATCAGATGCAGCAGGAATTTCTCGAGTTCGACAATCCGTCCGCGAGATATGGGAGTTTGAAGTTAAGGAATGGTTGAGAAACAATCAAAATTTTCGAATGTCCGATACTCGAAACCAATAACTTCTATTGCCTAGGGAAAATACACATACCGTTGTATTCGGGCGAGTTTCTACTTTCAGATGCAAGAGGAATTTCTCGAGTTCGTCAATCCGTTCGCGAAATATGGGAGTTTGAAGTTAAGGAATGGTTGAGGAACCATCAAAATTTTCGCAAGTCTGATACTCGAAACCAATAACTACAATTCCCTAGGTCAAAAATACACATACCGTTGTAATCGGGCCAGTTTCTGCTTTCAGATGCAGCAGGTATTTCTCGAGTTTGTCAATCCGTTCGCGAGATATGGGAGTTTGAAATTAAGGAATGGTTGGGAAACCATCAAAATTTTCGCTGGTCTGATACTCGAAACCAATAACTGGAATGGCCTAGGGGAAAAGTACACCCCCCATTGTAATCGGGCGAGTTTCTACTTTCAGATGCAACAGGAATTTCTCGAGTTCGTCAATCCGTTCGCGAGATATGGTAGTTTGAAGTTAAGGAATGGTTGAGAAACCTTCAAAATTTTCGCAAGTCTGATACTCGAAACAAATAACTACTATTGCCTAGGGCAAAAATACACATACCGTTATAATTGGGCGAGCTTCTGCTTTCAGATGCAGCAGGAATTTCTCGAGTTCGTGAAACCGTTCGCGAGAGATGGGAGTTTGAAGTTAAGGAATGGTTGAGAAACCATCAAAATTTTCGCTGGTCTGATACTTGAAACCAATAACTGGAATGGCCTAGGGGAAAAGTACACATACCACGGTAATCGGGCGAGTTTCTGCTTTCAGATGCAACTGGAATTTCTCTAGTTCGTCAATCCGTTCACGAGATATGGGAGTTTGAAGTTAAGGAATGGTTGAGAAACCATCAAAATTTTCGCAAGTCTGATACTCGAAACCAATAACTGCTATGGCCTAGGGCAAAAACACACATACCATTGTAATCGAGCGTGTTTCTACTTTCAGATGCATCAGGTACTTCTCGAGTTCGTCAATCCGTTCGTGAGATATGGGAGTTTGAAGTTAAGGAATGGTTGAGAAACCATCAAAATTTTCGTAAGTCTGATACCCGAAACCAATAACTACTATGGCCTAGCGCAAAAATACACATATCGTTGTAATCGGGCTAGTTTCTGCTTTCAGATGGAACAGGAATTTCTCGAGTTCGTCAATCTGTTCGCGAGATATGGGAGTTTGAAGTTAAGGAACGGTTGAGAACCTATCACTATTTTTGCAAGTCTGACACTCGAAACCAATAACTACAATGGCCTAGGGGAAAAATACACATACCGCTGCAATCGGGCGAGTTTCTACTTTCAGATGCAACAGGAATTTCTCGAGTTCGTCAATCCGTTCGCGAGATAAGACAGTTAGAAGTTACGGAATGTTTTAGAAACCATCAAAATTTTCGCAAGTCTGATACTCGAAATCAATAACTACTATGCCCTAGGGCAAAAATACACATAACGTTGTAATCGGGCGAGTTTCTACTTTCAGATGCAACAGGAAATAATCGAGTTCGTCAATCCTTTCGCGAGATATGGGAGTTTGAAGTTAAGGAATGCTTGAGAAACTATCACTATTTTCGCAAGTCTGATACTCGAAACCAATAACTACTATGGCCTAGGGCAAAAGAACACATACTGTTGTAATCGGGCGAGGTACTGCTTTCAGATGCAATAGGAACTTCTGGAGTTCGTCAATCCGTTCGCGAGATATGGGAGTTTGAAGTTAAGGAATGGTTCAGAAACCATAAAAATTTTCGCAAGTCTGATACTCGATACCAATAACTGGATTGGCCTAGGGGAAAAGTACACACACCATTGTTATCGGGCGAGTTTCCACTTTCAGATGCAACAGGAATTTCTCGAGTTCGTCAATCTTTTCGCGAGATATGGGAGTTTGAAGATAAGGAATGCTTGAGAAACCATCAATATTTTCGCTGGTCTGATACTCGAAACCAATAACTACTATGGCCTAGGGGAAAAATACACATAACGTTGTAATCGGGAGAGTTTCTACTCTCAGATGCAACAGGAATTTCTCGAGTTCGTCAATGTGTTCGCGAGATATGGGAGTTTGAAGATAAGGAATGCTTGAGAAACCATCAAAATTTTCGCTGGTCTGATACTCGAAACCAATAACTACTATGGCCTAGGGGAAAAATACACATACCGTTGTAATTGGTCGAGTTTCTGCTTTCAGATGCAACAGGAATTTCTCGAGTTCGTCAATGTGTTCGCGAGATATGGGAGTTTGAAGATAAGGAATGCTTGAGAAACCATCAAAATTTTCGCTAGTCTCATGCTCGAAACCAGTAACTACTATTGCCTAGGTCAAAAATACACATACCGTTGTAATCAGTCGAGTTTCTGCTTTCAGATGCAACAGGAATTGCTCGAGTTCGTCAATCGGTTCGCGAGATTTGGGAGTTAGGATTTAAGAGATGGTTGAGAAACCATCAAAATTTTCGCAATTCTGATGCTAGAAACGATTAACTGGAATGGCCTAGGGGAAAAGTACACACACCGTTGTAATGGCGCGAGTTTCTGCTTTCAGATGCAACAGGAATTTCTCGAGATGGTCAATCCGTTCACGAGATATGGGAGTTTGAAGTTAAGGAATGGTTGAGAAACCATCAAAATTTTCGCTAGTCTGATACTCGAAACCAATAACTACAAAGGCCTAGGGGAGAAATACACACACCGTTGTAATCGGGCGAGATTCTGCTTTCAAATGCAACAGGAATTTCTCGAGTTCGTCAATCCGTCCGCGAGATATGGGAGTTTGAAGTTAAGGAATGGTTGAGAAACCATCAAAATTTTCGCAAGTCTGATACTGGAAACCAATAACTGGAATTGGGGGAAAAGTACACACACCATTGGAATCGGGCGAGTTTCTACTTTCAGATGCAACAGGAATTTCTCGAGTTCGTCAATCCGTTCGCGAGATATGGGAGTTTGAAGTTAAGGAATGGTTGAGAATCCATCAAAATTTTCGCAAGTCTGATACACGAAACCAATAACTGGAATGGCCAAGGGGAAAAGTACACACACCATTGGAATCGGGCGAGGTTCTACTTTCAGATGCAACAGGAATTTTTCGAGTTCGTCAATCGGTTCGCGAGACATGGCAGTTTGATATTAAGGAATGGTTGAGAAACCATCAAAATTTTCGCAAGTCTCATACTCGAAACCAATAACTACAATGGCCTAGGGCAAAAATACACATACCGTCGTAATCGGGCGAGTTTCTGCTTTCAGATCCAAGAGGAACTTATCGAGTTCGTCAATCCATTCACGAGATATGGGAGTTTGAAGTTAAGGAATGGTTGAGAAACTATCAAAATTTTAGTAAGTCTGATACTCGACACCAATAACTTCTAATGCCTACGGCAAAAATACACATGCCATTGTTATCGGGCGAGTTTCTGCTTTCAGATGCAACTGGAAATTCTCGAGTTCGTCAATCCGTTCGCGAGATATGGGAGTTTGAAGGTAAGGAATGGTTGAGATACCATCAAAATTTTCGCAAGTCTGATACTTGAAACCAATAACTACTATTACCTAGGGCAAAAATACACATTCCGTTGTAATCGATCGAGCTTCTGCTTTCAGATGCAACAGGAATTTCTCGAGTTCGTCAATCCGTTCGCGAGATATGGGAGTTTGATGTTAAGGAATGGTTCAGAAACCATAAAAATTTTCGCAAGTCTGATACTCGATACCAATAACTGGATTGGCCTAGGGGAAAAGTACACACACCATTGTTATCGGGCGAGTTTCCACTTTCAGATGCAACAGGAATTTCTCGAGTTCGTCAATCTTTTCGCGAGATATGGGAGTTTGAAGATAAGGAATGCTTGAGAAACCATCAATATTTTCGCTGGTCTGATACTCGAAACCAATAACTACTATGGCCTAGGGGAAAAATACACATAACGTTGTAATCGGGAGAGTTTCTACTCTCAGATGCAACAGGAATTTCTCGAGTTCGTCAATGTGTTCGCGAGATATGGGAGTTTGAAGATAAGGAATGCTTGAGAAACCATCAAAATTTTCGCTGGTCTGATACTCGAAACCAATAACTACTATGGCCTAGGGGAAAAATACACATACCGTTGTAATTGGTCGAGTTTCTGCTTTCAGATGCAACAGGAATTTCTCGAGTTCGTCAATGTGTTCGCGAGATATGGGAGTTTGAAGATAAGGAATGCTTGAGAAACCATCAAAATTTTCGCTAGTCTGATGCTCGAAACCAGTAACTACTATTGCCTAGGTCAAAAATACACATACCGTTGTAATCAGTCGAGTTTCTGCTTTCAGATGCAACAGGAATTGCTCGAGTTCGTCAATCGGTTCGCGAGATTTGGGAGTTAGGATTTAAGAGATGGTTGAGAAACCATCAAAATTTTCGCAATTCTGATGCTAGAAACGATTAACTGGAATGGCCTAGGGGAAAAGTACACACACCGTTGTAATGGCGCGAGTTTCTGCTTTCAGATGCAACAGGAATTTCTCGAGATGGTCAATCCGTTCACGAGATATGGGAGTTTGAAGTTAAGGAATGGTTGAGAAACCATCAAAATTTCCGCTAGTCTGATACTCGAAACCAATAACTACAAAGGCCTAGGGGAGAAATACACACACCGTTGTAATCGGGCGAGATTCTGCTTTCAAATGCAACAGGAATTTCTCGAGTTCGTCAATCCGTCCGCGAGATATGGGAGTTTGAATTTAAGGAATGGTTGAGAAACCATCAAAATTTTCGCAAGTCTGATACTGGAAACCAATAACTGGAATTGGGGGAAAAGTACACACACCATTGGAATCGGGCGAGTTTCTACTTTCAGATGCAACAGGAATTTCTCGAGTTCGTCAATCCGTTCGCGAGATATGGGAGTTTGAAGTTAAGGAATGGTTGAGAATCCATCAAAATTTTCGCAAGTCTGATACACGAAACCAATAACTGGAATGGCCAAGGGGAAAAGTACACACACCATTGGAATCGGGCGAGGTTCTACTTTCAGATGCAACAGGAATTTCTCGAGTTCGTCAATCGGTTCGCGAGACATGGCAGTTTGATATTAAGGAATGGTTGAGAAACCATCAAAATTTTCGCAAGTCTCATACTCGAAACCAATAACTACAATGGCCTAGGGCAAAAATACACATACCGTCGTAATCGGGCGAGTTTCTGCTTTCAGATCCAAGAGGAACTTATCGAGTTCGTCAATCCATTCACGAGATATGGGAGTTTGAAGTTAAGGAATGGTTGAGAAACTATCAAAATTTTAGTAAGTCTGATACTCGACACCAATAACTTCTAATGCCTACGGCAAAAATACACATGCCATTGTTATCGGGCGAGTTTCTGCTTTCAGATGCAACTGGAAATTCTCGAGTTCGTCAATCCGTTCGCGAGATATGGGAGTTTGAAGGTAAGGAATGGTTGAGATACCATCAAAATTTTCGCAAGTCTGATACTTGAAACCAATAACTACTATTACCTAGGGCAAAAATACACATTCCGTTGTAATCGATCGAGCTTCTGCTTTCAGATGCAACAGGAATTTCTCGAGTTCGTCAATCCGTTCGCGAGATATGGGAGTTTGATGTTAAGGAATGGTTGAGATACCATCAAAATTTTCTTAAGTCTGATACTTGAAACCAATAACTACTATTCCCTAGGGCAAAAATACACATTCCGTTGTAATCGATCGAGCTTCTGCTTTCGGATGCAACAGGAATTTCTCGAGTTCGTCAATCCGTTTGCGAGATATGGGTGTTTGAAGTTAAGGAATGGTTGAGATACCATCAAAATTTTCGCAAGTCTGATGCTTGAAACCAATAACTACTATTACCTAGGGCAAAAATACACATTCCGTTGTAATCGATCGAGCTTCTGCTTTCAGATGCAACAGGAATTTCTCGAGTTCGTCAATCCGTTCGCGAGATATGGGAGTTTGAAGTTAAGGAATGGTTGAGAAACTATCAAAATTTTAGTAAGTCTGATACTCGACACCAATAACTTCTAATGCCTACGGCAAAAATACACATACCATTGTTATCGGGCGAGTTACTGCTTTCAGATGCAACTGGAAATTCTCGAGTTCGTCAATCCGTTCGCGAGATATGGGAGTTTGAAGGTAAGGAATGGTTGAGAAATCATCAAAATTTTCACAAGTCTGATACCCGAAACCAATAACTATAATACTATTGCCTAGGGCAAAAATACAAATACGGTTGTAATCGGGCGATCTTCTACCTTCAGATGCAACAGGAATTTCTCGAGTTCGTCAATCCGTTCGCGAGATATGGGAGATTGAAGTTAAGGAATGGTTGAGAAATCATTAAAATTTTCGCAAGTCTGATACTCGAAACCAATAACTGCTATGGCCTAGGGCAAAAATACACATACCGTTGTAATTGGGCGAGCTTCTGCTTTCAGATGCAGCAGGAATGTCTCGAGTTCGTCAATCCGTTCGCGAGATATGGGAGTTTGAAGTTAAGGAATGGTTGAGAAACTATCAAAATTTTAGTAAGTCTGATACTCGACACCAATAACTTCTAATGCCTACGGCAAAAATACACATGCCATTGTTATCGGGCGAGTTTCTGCTTTCAGATGCAACTGGAAATTCTCGAGTTCGTCAATCCGTTCGCGAGATATGGGAGTTTGAAGGTAAGGAATGGTTGAGATACCATCAAAATTTTCGCAAGTCTGATACTTGAAACCAATAACTACTATTACCTAGGGCAAAAATACACATTCCGTTGTAATCGATCGAGCTTCTGCTTTCAGATGCAACAGGAATTTCTCGAGTTCGTCAATCCGTTCGCGAGATATGGGAGTTTGATGTTAAGGAATGGTTGAGATACCATCAAAATTTTCGCAAGTCTGATACTTGAAACCAATAACTACTATTCCCTAGGGCAAAAATACACATTCCGTTGTAATCGATCGAGCTTCTGCTTTCGGATGCAACAGGAATTTCTCGAGTTCGTCAATCCGTTTGCGAGATATGGGAGTTTGAAGTTAAGGAATGGTTGAGAAACTATCAATATTTTCGCTGGTCTGATACTCGAAACCAATAACTTCTAATGCCTACGGCAAAAATACACATACCACTGTTATCGGGCGAGTTTCTGCTTTCAGATGCAACTGGAAATTCTCGAGTTCGTCAATCCGTTCGCGAGATATGGGAGTTTGAAGGTAAGGAATGGTTGAGAAATCATCAAAATTTTCACAAGTCTGATACCCGAAACCAATAACTATAATACTATTGCCTAGGGCAAAAATACAAATACTGTTGTAATCGGGCGATCTTCTACCTTCAGATGCAACAGGAATTTCTCGAGTTCGTCAATCCGTTCGCGAGATATGGGAGATTGAAGTTAAGGAATGGTTGAGAAACCATTAAAATTTTCGCAAGTCTGATACTCGAAACCAATAACTGCTATGGCCTAGGGCAAAAATACACATACCGTTGTAATTGGGCGAGCTTCTGCTTTCAGATGCAGCAGGAATTTCTGGAGTTCGTGAAACCGTTCGCGAGATATGGGAGTTTGAAGTTAAGGAATGGTTGAGAAACCATCAAAATTTTCGCTGGTCTGATACTCTAAACCAATAACTGGAATGGCCTAGGGGAAAAGTACACATACCACTGTAATCGGGCGAGTTTCTGCTTTCAGATGCAACTGGAATTTCTCGAGTTCGTCAATCCGTTCGCGAGATATGGGAGTTTGAAGTTAAGGAATGGTTGAGAAGCCATCAAAATTTTCGCAAGTCTGATACTCGAAACCAATAACTACTATGGCCTAGGGCAAAAATACACATACCGTTGTAATCGGGCGAGCTTCTACCTTCAGATGCAACGGGAATTTCTCGAGTTCGTCAATCCGTTCGCGAGATATGGGAGTTTGAAGTTAAGGAATGGTTGAGAAACTATCAAAATTTTAGTAAGTCTGATACTCGACACCAATAACTTCTAATGCCTACGGCAAAAATACACATACCACTGTTATCGGGCGAGTTTCTGCTTTCAGATACAACTGGAAATTCTCGAGTTCGTCAATCCGTTCGCGAGATATGGGAGTTTGAAGGTAAGGAATGGTTGAGAAATCATCAAAATTTTCACAAGTCTGATACCCGAAACCAATAACTATAATACTATTGCCTAGGGCAAAAATACAAATACTGTTGTAATCGGGCGATCTTCTACCTTCAGATGCAACAGGAATTTCTCGAGTTCGTCAATCCGTTCGCGAGATATGGGAGATTGAAGTTAAGGAATGGTTGAGAAACCATTAAAATTTTCGCAAGTCTGATACTCGAAACCAATAACTGCTATGGCCTAGGGCAAAAATACACATACCGTTGTAATTGGGCGAGCTTCTGCTTTCAGATGCAGCAGGAATTTCTGGAGTTCGTGAAACCGTTCGCGAGATATGGGAGTTTGAAGTTAAGGAATGGTTGAGAAACCATCAAAATTTTCGCTGGTCTGATACTCTAAACCAATAACTGGAATGGCCTAGGGGAAAAGTACACATACCACTGTAATCGGGCGAGTTTCTGCTTTCAGATGCAACTGGAATTTCTCGAGTTCGTCAATCCGTTCGCGAGATATGGGAGTTTGAAGTTAAGGAATGGTTGAGAAGCCATCAAAATTTTCGCAAGTCTGATACTCGAAACCAATAACTACTATGGCCTAGGGCAAAAATAAAAATACCATTGTAATCGGGCGAGTTTCTGCTTTCAGATGCAACTGGAATTTCTCGAGTTCGTCAATCCGTACGCGAGATATGGGAGTTTGAAGGTAAGGAATGGTTGAGAAATCATCAAAATTTTCACAAGTCTGATACCCGAAACCAATAACTATAATTCTATTGCCTAGGGCAAAAATACAAATACGGTTGTAATCGGGCGATCTTCTACCTTCAGATGCAACAGGAATTTCTCGAGTTCGTCAATCCGTTCGCGAGATATTGGAGATTGAATTTAAGGAATGGTTGAGATACCATCAAAATTTTCGCAAGTCTGATACTTGAAACCAATAACTACTATTACCTAGGGCAAAAATACACATTCCGTTGTAATCGATCGAGCTTCTGCTTTCAGATGCAACAGGAATTTCTCGAGTTCGTCAATCCGTTCGCGAGATATGGGAGTTTGAAGTTAAGGAATGTTTGAGAAACTATCAAAATTTTAGTAAGTCTGATACTCCACACCAATAACTTCTAATGCCTACGGCAAAAATACACATACCATTGTTATCGGGCGAGTTTCTGCTTTCAGATGCAACTGGAAATTCTCGAGTTCGTCAATCCGTTCGCGAGATATGGGAGTTTGAAGGTAAGGAATGGTTGAGAAATCATCAAAATTTTCACAAGTCTGATACCCGAAACCAATAACTATAATTCTATTGCCTAGGGCAAAAATACAAATACGGTTGTAATCGGGCGATCTTCTACCTTCAGATGCAACAGGAATTTCTCGAGTTCGTCAATCCGTTCGCGAGATATTGGAGATTGAAGTTAAGGAATGGTTGAGAAACCATTAAAATTTTCGCAAGTCTGATACTCGAAACCAATAACTGCTATGGCCTAGGGCAAAAATACACATACCGTTGTAATTGGGCGAGCTTCTGCTTTCAGATGCAGCAGGAATTTCTCGAGTTCGTGAAACCGTTCGCGAGATATGGGAGTTTGAAGTTAAGGAATGGTTGAGAAACCATCAAAATTTTCGCTGGTCTGATACTCTAAACCAATAACTGGAATGGCCTAGTGGAAAAGTACACATACCACTGTAATCGGGCGAGTTTCTGCTTTCAGATGCAACTGGAATTTCTCTAGTTCGTCAATCCGTTCGCGAGATATGGGAGTTTGAAGTTAAGGAATGGTTGAGAAACCTTCAAAATTTTCGCAAGTCTGATACTCGAAACCAATAACCACTAAGGGCAAAAATACACATACCGTTGTAATCGGGCGAGTTTCTACTTTCAGATGCAACAGGAATTTTTCGAGTTCGTCAATCCGTTCGCGAGATATGGGAGTTTGAAGTTAAGGAATGGTTGAGAAGCCATCAAAATTTTCGCAAGTCTGATACTCGAAACCAATAACTACTATGGCCTAGGGCAAAAATACACATTCCGTTGTAATCGATCGAGCCTCTGCTTTCAGATGCAACAGGAATTTCTCGAGTTCGTCAATCCGTTCGCGAGATATGGGAGTTTGAAGTTAAGGAATGGTTGAGAAACCATCAAAATTTTCGCTGGTCTGATACTCGAAACCAATAACTGGAATGGCCTAGGGGAAAAGTACACATACCACTGTAATCGGGCGAGTTTCTGCTTCCAGATGCAACTGGAATTTCTCTAGTTCGTCAATCCGTTCGCGAGATATGGGAGTTTGAAGTTAAGGAATGGTTGAGAAACCTAAAAAATTTTCGCAAGTCTTATACCCGAAACCAATAACTACTATTGCCTAGGGCAAAAATACACATACCGTTGTAATCGGGCGAACTTCTGCCTTCAGATGCAACAGGAATTTCTCGGGTTCGTGAATCCGTTCGCGAGATATGGGAGTTTGAAGTTAAGGAATGGTTGAGAAACCATCAAAATTTTCGCAAGTCTGATAATCGAAACCAATAACTACTATTGCCTAGGGCAAAAATACACTTACCGTTGTAATCGGGCGATCTTCTACCTTCAGATGCAACAGGAATTTCTCGATTTCGTCAATCCGTTCGCGAGATATGGGAGTTTGAAGTTAAGGAATGGTTGAGAAACCATCAAAATTTTCGCAAGTCTGATACTCGAAACCAATAACTGCTATGGCCTAGGACAAAAATACAAATACCGTTGTAATCGGGCGAGATTATGCTTTCAGATGCAACTGGAATTTCTCGAGTTGGTTATCCGTTCGCGAGATATGGGAGTTTGAACTTAAGGAGTGGTTGAGAAATCATCCAAATTTTCGCAAGTCTGATACTCGAAACCAATAACCACTAAGGGCAAAAATACACATACCGTTGTAATCGGGCGAGTTTCTACTTTCAGATGCAACAGGAATTTTTCGAGTTCGTCAATCCGTTCGCGAGATATGGGAGTTTGAAGTTAAGGAATGGTTGAGAAGCCATCAAAATTTTCGCAAGTCTGATACTCGAAATAAATAACTACTATTGCCTAGGGCAAAAATACACATACCGTTGTAATCGGGCGGGTTTCTACTTTCAGATGCAACAGGAATTTCTCGAGTTCGTCAATCCGTTCGCGAGATATGGGAGTTTGAAGTTAAGGAATGGTTGAGAAATCATCAAAATTTTCGCAAGTCTGATACCCGAAACCAATAACTACTATTGCCTAGGGCAAAAATACAAATACCGTTGTAATCGGGCGATCTTCTACCTTCAGATGCAGAAGGAATTTCTCGAGTTCGTCAGTCCTTTCGCGAGATATGGGAGTTCGAAGTTAAGGAATGGTTGAGAAACCATTAAAATTTTGGCAAGTCTGATGCTCGAAACCAATAACTGCTATGGCCTAGGGCAGAAATGCACATACTGTTGTAATTGGGCGAGCTTCTGCTTTCAGATGCAGCAGGAATTTCTCGAGTTCGTGAAACCGTTCGCGAGATATGGGAGTTTGAATTTAAGGAATGGTTGGGAAACCATCAAAATTTTCGCTGGTCTGATACTCTAAACCAATAACTGGAATGGCCTAGGGGAAAAGTACACATACCACTGTAATCGGGCGAGTTTCTGCTTTCAGATGCAACTGGAATTTCTCTAGTTCGTCAATCCTTTCCCGAGATATGGGAGTTTGAAGTTAAGGAATGGTTGAGAAACCTTCAAAATTTTTGCAAGTCTGACACTCGAAACCAATAACCACTAATGCCTAGGGCAAAAATACACATACCGTTGTAAGCGGGCGAGCTTCTGCTTTCAGATGCAGCAGGAATTTCTCGAGTTCGTGAAACCGTTCGCGAGATGTGGGAGTTTGAAGTTAAGGAATGGTTGAGAAGCTATCAAAATTTTCGCTGGTCTGATACTCGAAACCAATATCTGGAATGGCGTACGGGAAAAGTACACATACCATTGTAATCGGACGAGTTTCTGCTTTCAGATGCAACTGGAAGTTCTCTAGTTGGTAATCCGTTCGCGAGATATGGGAGTTTGAAGTTAAGGAATGGTTGAGAAATCATCAAAATTTTCGCAAGTCTGATACTCGAAAACAATAACTACTACTGCCTAGGGCAAAAATACTCATACCGTTGTAATCGGGCGAGTTTCTGCTTTCGGATGCAGCAGGAGTTTCTCGAGTTCGTCAATCCGTTCGCGAGATTTGGGGGTTGAGGTTAAGGAGTGGTTGAGAAACTATCAAAATTTTCGCTGGTCTGATACTCGAATCCAATAACTGGAATGGCGTAGGGGAAAAGTACACATACCATTGTAATCGGACGAGTTTCTGCTTTCAGATGCAACTGGAAGTTCTCTAGTTCGTCAATCCGTTCGCGAGATATGGGAGTTTGAAGTGAAGGAATGGTTGAGAAACCATCAAAATTTTCGCTGGTCTGATACTCGAAACCAATAACTGGAATGGCCTAGGGGAAAAGTACACATACCACTGTAATCGGGCGAGTTTCTGCTTCCAGATGCAACTGGAATTTCTCTAGTTCGTCAATCCGTTCGCGAGATATGGGAGTTTGAAGTTAAGGAATGGTTGAGAAACCTAAAAAATTTTCACAAGTCTGATACTCGAAACCAATAACTGCTATTGCCTAGGGCAAAAATACACATACCGTTGTAATCGGGCGAACTTCTACCTTCAGATACAACAGGAATTTCTCGGGTTCGTGAATCCGTTCGCGAGATATGGGAGTTTGAAGTTAAGGAATGGTTGAGAAACCATCAAAATTTTCGCAAGTCTGATAATCGAAACCAATAACTACTATTGCCTAGGGCAAAAATACACTTACCGTTATAATCGGGCGATCTTCTACCTTCAGATGCAACAGGAATTTCTCGATTTCGTCAATCCGTTCGCGAGATATGGGAGTTTGAAGTTAAGGAATGGTTGAGAAACCTTCAAAATTTTCGCAAGTCTGACACTCGAAACCAATAACCACTAATGCCTAGGGCAAAAATACACATACCGTTGTAAGCGGGCGAGCTTCTGCTTTCAGATGCAGCAGGAATTTCTCGAGTTCGTAAAACCGTTCGCGAGATGTGGGAGTTTGAAGTTAAGGAATGGTTGAGAAACTATCAAAATTTTCGCTGGTCTGATACTCGAAACCAATATCTGGAATGGCGTACGGGAAAAGTACACATACCATTGTAATCGGACGAGTTTCTGCTTTCAGATGCAACTGGAAGTTCTCTAGTTGGTAATCCGTTCGCGAGATATGGGAGTTTGAAGTTAAGGAATGGTTGAGAAATCATCAAAATTTTCGCAAGTCTGATACTCGAAAACAATAACTACTACTGCCTAGGGCAAAAATACTCATACCGTTGTAATCGGGCGAGTTTCTGCTTTCAGATGCAGCAGGAGTTTCTCGAGTTCGTCAATCCGTTCGCGAGATTTGGGGGTTGAGGTTAAGGAGTGGTTGAGAAACTATCAAAATTTTCGCTGGTCTGATACTCGAATCCAATAACTGGAATGGCGTAGGGGAAAAGTACACATACCATTGTAATCGGACGAGTTTCTGCTTTCAGATGCAACTGGAAGTTCTCTAGTTCGTCAATCCGTTCGCGAGATATGGGAGTTTGAAGTGAAGGAATGGTTGAGAAACCATCAAAATTTTCGCTGGTCTGATACTCGAAACCAATAACTGGAATGGCCTAGGGGAAAAGTACACATACCACTGTAATCGGGCGAGTTTCTGCTTCCAGATGCAACTGGAATTTCTCTAGTTCGTCAATCCGTTCGCGAGATATGGGAGTTTGAAGTTAAGGAATGGTTGAGAAACCTAAAAAATGTTCACAAGTCTGATACTCGAAACCAATAACTGCTATTGCCTAGGGCAAAAATACACATACCGTTGTAATCGGGCGATCTTCTACCTTCAGATGCAACAGGAATTTCTCGAGTTCGTGAGCCCGTTCGCGAGATATGGGAGTTTGAAGTTAAGGAATGGTTGAGAAACCATCAAAATTTTCGCATGTCTGATACTCGAAACCAATAACTGCTATGGCCTAGGGCAAAAATACAAATACCGTTGTAATCGGGCGAGATTATGCTTTCAGATGCAACTGGAATTTCTCGAGTTGGTAATCCGTTCGCGAGATATGGGAGTTTGAAGTTAAGGAATGTTTGAGAAATCATCAAAATTTTCGCAATTCTTATACCCGAAACCAATAACTACTATTGCCTAGGGCAAAAATACACATACCGTTGTAATCGGGCGAACTTCTACCTTCAGATGCAACAGGAATTTCTCGGTTTCGTGAATCCGTTCGCGAGATATGGGAGTTTGAAGTTAAGGAATGGTTGAGAAACCATCAAAATTTTCGCAAGTCTGATAATCGAAACCAATAACTACTATTGCCTAGGGCAAAAATACACTTACCGTTGTAATCGGGCGATCTTCTACCTTCAGATGCAACAGGAATTTCTCGATTTCGTCAATCCGTTCGCGAGATATGGGAGTTTGAAGTTAAGGAATGGTTGAGAAACCATCAAAATTTTCCCAAGTCTGATACTCGAAACCAATAACTGCTATGGCCTAGGACAAAAATACAAATACCGTTGTAATCGGGCGAGATTATGCTTTCAGATGCAACTGGAATTTCTCGAGTTGGTTATCCGTTCGCGAGATATGGGAGTTTGAACTTAAGGAGTGGTTGAGAAATCATCCAAATTTTCGCAAGTCTGATACTCGAAACCAATAACTACTATTGCCTAGGGCAAAAATACACATACCGTTGTAATCGGGCGGGTTTCTACTTTCAGATGCAACAGGAATTTCTCGAGTTCGTCAATCCGTTCGCGAGATATGGGAGTTTGAAGTTAAGGAATGGTTGAGAAATCATCAAAATTTTCGCAAGTCTGATACCCGAAACCAATAACTACTATTGCCTAGGGCAAAAATACAAATACCGTTGTAATCGGGCGATCTTCTACCTTCAGATGCAGAAGGAATTTCTCGAGTTCGTCAGTCCTTTCGCGAGATATGGGAGTTCGAAGTTAAGGAATGGTTGAGAAACCATTAAAATTTTGGCAAGTCTGATGCTCGAAACCAATAACTGCTATGGCCTAGGGCAGAAATGCACATACTGTTGTAATTGGGCGAGCTTCTGCTTTCAGATGCAGCAGGAATTTCTCGAGTTCGTGAAACCGTTCGCGAGATATGGGAGTTTGAAGTTAAGGAATGGTTGGGAAACCATCAAAATTTTCGCTGGTCTGATACTCTAAACCAATAACTGGAATGGCCTAGGGGAAAAGTACACATACCCCTGTAATCGGGCGAGTTTCTGCTTTCAGATGCAACTGGAAGTTCTCTAGTTGGTAATCCGTTCGCGAGATATGGGAGTTTGAAGTTACGGAATGGTTGAGAAATCATCAAAATTTTCGCAAGTCTGATACTCGAAAACAATAACTACTACTGCCTAGGGCAAAAATACTCATACCGTTGTAATCGGGGGAGTTTCTGCTTTCAGATGCAGCAGGAGTTTCTCGAGTTCGTCAATCCGTTCGCGAGATTTGGGGGTTGAGGTTAAGGAGTGGTTGAGAAACTATCAAAATTTTCGCTGGTCTGATACTCGAATCCAATAACTGGAATGGCGTAGGGGAAAAGTACACATACCATTGTAATCGGACGAGTTTCTGCTTTCAGATGCAACTGGAAGTTCTCTAGTTCGTCAATCCGTTCGCGAGATATGGGAGTTTGAAGTGAAGGAATGGTTGAGAAACCATCAAAATTTTCGCTGGTCTGATACTCGAAACCAATAACTGGAATGGCCTAGGGGAAAAGTACACATACCACTGTAATCGGGCGAGTTTCTGCTTCCAGATGCAACTGGAATTTCTCTAGTTAGTCAATCCGTTCGCGAGATATGGGAGTTTGAAGTTAAGGAATGGTTGAGAAACCTAAAAAATTTTCACAAGTCTGATACTCGAAACCAATAACTGCTATTGCCTAGGGTAAAAATACACATACCGTTGTAATCGGGCGATCTTCTACCTTCAGAAGCAACAGGAATTTCTCGAGTTCGTGAGCCCGTTCGCGAGATATGGGAGTTTGAAGTTAAGGAATGGTTGAGAAACCATCAAAATTTTCGCAAGTCTCATACTCGAAACCAATAACTGCTATGGCCTAGGGCAAAAATACAAATACCGTTGTAATCGGGCGAGATTATGCTTTCAGATGCAACTGGAATTTCTCGAGTTGGTAATCCGTTCGCGAGATATGGGAGTTTGAAGCTATGGAATGGTTCAGAAACCATCAAAATTTTCGCAAGTCTGATACTCGAAACCAATAACTACTAATGCCTAGGGCAAAATTGCACATACCGTTGTAATCGGGCGAGTTTCTACTTTCAGATGCAACAGGAATTTCTCGAGTTCGCCGATCCGTTCGCGAGATATTGGAGTTTGAAGTTAAGGAATGGTTGAGAAATCATCAAAATTTTCGCAAGTCTGATACTCGAAACCAATAACTACTATGGCCTAGGGCAAAAATACAAATACCGTTGTAATCGGGCGAGTTTCTACTTTCAGATGCAACAGGAATTTCTCGAGTTCGCCAATCCGTTCGCGAGATATGGGAGTTTGATATTAAGGAATGGTTGAGAAATCATCAAAATTTTCGCAAGTCTGATACTCGAAAACAATAACTACTAATGCCTAGGGCAAAAATACACATACCGTTGTAATCGGGCGAGTTTCTACTTTCAGATGCAACAGGAATTTCTCGAGTTCGTCTATCCGTTCGCGAGATATGGGAGTTTGAAGTTAAGGAATGGTTGAGAAGCCATCAAAATTTTTGCTGGTCTGATACTCGAAACCAATAACTACTATGGCCTAGGGCAAAAATACAAATACCGTTGTAATCGGGCGAGTTTCTGCTGTCAGATGCAACTGGAATTTCTCGAGTTCGTCAATCCGTTCGCGAGATATGGGAGTTTGAAGTTAAGGAATGGTTAAGAAATCATCAAAGTTTTTGCAAGTCTGATACTCGAAACCAATAACTACTATTGCCTAGGGCCAAAATACACATACCGTTGTAATCGGGCGAGCTTCTACCTTCAGATGCAACAGGAATTTCTCGAGTTCGTCAATCCGTTCGCGAGATATGGGAGTTTGAAGTTAAGGAATGGTTGAGAAACCATCAAAATTTTCGCAAGTCTGATACTCGTAACCAATAACTGCTATGGCCTAGGGCAAAAATACTCATACCGTTGTAATCGGGCGAGTTTCTGCTTTCAGATGCTGCAGGAATTTCTCGATTTCGTCAATCCGTTCGCGAGATATGGGAGTTTGAAGTTAAGGAATGGTTGAGAAATCATCAAAATTTTCGCAAGTCTGATACTCGAAACCAATAACTACTATTGCCTAGGGCAAAAATACACATACCGTTGTAATTGGGCGAGTTTCTGCTTTCAGATGCAGCAGGAATTTCTCGTGTTCGTCAATCCGTTCGCGAGATTTGGGGGTTTGAAGCTAAGGAATGGTTGAAAAATCATCAAAATTTGCGCAAGTCTGATACTCGATACCAATAACTACTATTGCCTAGGGCAAAAATACACATACCGTTGTAATCGGGCGAGCTTCTACCTTCAGATGCAACAGGAAATTCTCGAGTACGTCAATCCGTTCGCGAGATATGGGAGTTTGAAGTAAAGGAATGGTTGAGAAACCATCAAAATTTTCGCAAATCTGATACTCGAAACCAATAACTACTATTGCTTAGGGCCAAAATGCACATACCATTATAAACGGACGAGTTTCTGCTTTCAGATGCAACTTGAATTTCTCTAGTTCGTCAATTCGTTCGCGAGATATGGGAGTTTGAAGTTAAGGAATGGTTGAGAAACCATCAAAATTTTCGCAAGTCTGATACTCGTAACCAATAACTGCTATGGCCTAGGGCAAAAATACTCATACCGTTGTAATCGGGCGAGTTTCTGCTTTCAGATGCAACAGGAATTTCTCGAGTTCGCCAATCCGTTCGCGAGATATGGGAGTTTGATGTTAAGGAATGGTTGAGAAATCATCAAAATTTTCGAAAGTCTGATACTCGAAAACAATAACTACTAATGCCTAGGGCAAAAATACACATACCGTTGTAATCGGGCGAGTTTCTACTTTCAGATGCAACAGGAATTTCTCGAGTTCGTCAATCCGTTCGCGAGATATGGGAGTTTTAAGTTAAGGTATGGTTGAGAAACCATCAAAATTTTTGCTGGTCTGATACTCGAAACCAATAACTACTTTGGCCTAGGGCAAAAATACAAATACCGTTGTATTCGGGCGAGTTTCTGCTGTCAGATGCAACTGGAATTTCTCGAGCTCGTCAATCCGTTCGCGAGATATGGGAGTTTGAAGTTAAGGAATGGTTAAGAAATCATCAAAGTTTTTGCAAGTCTGATACTCGAAACCAATAACTACTATTGCCTAGGGCCAAAATACACATACCGTGGTAATCGGGCGAGCTTCTACATTCAGATGCAACAGGAATTTCTCGAGTTCGTCAATCCGTTTGCGAGATATGGGAGTTTGAAGTTAAGGAATGGTTGAGACACCATCAAAATTTTCGCAAGTCTGATACTCGAAACCAATAACTGCTATGGCCTAAGGCAAAAATACAAAGACCATTGTAATCGGGCGAGATGATGCTTTCAGATGCGACTGGAATTTCTCGTGTTGGTAATCCTTTCGCGAGATATGGGAGTTTGTAGTTAAGGAATGGTTGAGAAATCATCAAAATTTTCGCAAGTATGATACTAAAAACCAATAACTACTATTGCCTAGGGCAAAAATACACATAACGTTGTAATCGGGCCAGCTTCTACTTTCCGATGCAGCTGGAATTTCTCGAGTTCGTCAATCCGTTCGCGAGATTTGGGGGTTTGAAGCTAAGGAATGGTTGAGAAACTATCAAAATTTACGCTGGTCTGATACTCGAAACCAATAACTGGAATGGCCTAGGGGAAAAGTACACATACCTTTGTAATCCAACGAAATTCTGCTTTCAGATGCAACTGAAATTTCTCTAGTTCGTCAATCTGTTCGCGAGATATGGGAGTTTGAAGTTAAGGAATGGTTGAGAAACCATCAAAATTTTCGCAAGTCTGATACTCGGAACCAATAACTACAGTTGTCCAGGGCAAAAATACACATACCGTTGCAATCGGGCGATCTTCTACCTTCAGATGCAACAGGAATTTCTCGAGTTCGTCAATCCGTTCGTGAGATATGGGTGTTTGAAGTAAAGGAATGGTTGAGAAACCATCAAAATGTTCGCAAGTCTGATACTCGAAACCAATAACTGCTATGGCCTAGGGCAAAAATACACATACCTTTGTAATCGGACGAGATTATGCTTTAGATGCAACTGGAATTTCTCGAGTTGGTAATCCGTTCGCGAGATATGGGTGTTTGAAGTTAAGGAATGGTTGAGAAGCCATCAAAATTTTCGCAAGTCTGATACTGGAAACAAATAACTACTATTGCCTAGGGCAAAAATACACATACCTTTGCAATCGGGCGAGCTTCTACTTTCAGATGCACAGGAATTTCTCGAGTTCGTCAATCCATTCGCGAGATTTGGGGGTTTGAAGTTAAGGAATGGTTGAGAAACTATCAAAATTTTCGCTGGTCTGATACTCGAAACCAATAACTGGAATGGCATAGGGGAAAAGTACACATACCTTTGTAATCGGACGAGTTTCGGCTTTCAGATGCAACTGGAATTTCACTAGTTCGTCTATCCGTTCGCGAGATATGGGAGATTGAAGTTAAGGAATGGTTGAGAAACCATCAAAATTTTCGCAAGTCTGATACTCGAAACCAATAACTACTATGGCCTAGGGCAAAAATACACATACCATTGTAATCGGACGAGATTATGCTTTTAGATGCAACTGGAATTTCTCAAGTTGGTAATCCGTTCGCGAGATATGGGAGTTTGAAGTTAAGGAATGGTTGAGAAATCATCAAAATTTTCGCAAGTCTGATACTCGAAACCAATAACTACTATTGCCTAGGGCAAAAATACACATACCGTTGTAATCGGGCGAGTTTCTGCTTTCAGATGCAGCAGGAATTTCTCGAGTTCGTCAATCCGTTCGCGAGATATGGGAGTTTGAAGTTAAGGAATGGTTGAGAAACCATCAAAATTTTCGCAAGTCTGATACTCGAAACCAATAACTACAATTGCCTAGGGCAAAAACACGCATACCTTTGTAATCGGGCGATCTTCTATCTTCAGATACCACAGGAATTTCTCGAGTTCGTCAATCCGTTCGCGAGATATGGGAGTTTGAAGTTAAGGAATGGTTGAGAAACCATCAAAATTTTCGCAAGTCCGATACTCGAAACCAATAACTACAATTGCCTAGGGCAAAAACACACATACCGTTGTAATCGGGCGATCTTCTATCTTCAGATGCCACAGGAATTGCTCGAGTTCGTCAATCCGTTCGCGAGATATGGGAGTTTGAAGTTAAGGAATGGTTGAGAAACAATTAAAATTTTCGCAAGTCTGATACTCGAAACCAATAACTGCTATGGCCTAGGGCAAAAATACACATACCGTTGTAATCGGGCGATCTTCTACCTTCAGATGCAACAGGAATTTCTCGAGTTCGTCAATCCGTTCGCGAGATATGGGAGTTTGAAATTAAGCAATGGTTGAGAAACCATCAAAATTTTCGCAAGCCTGATACTTGAAACGAATAACTACTAATGCCTAGGGCAAAAATACACATACCATTGTAATCGGGCGAGTTTCTGCTTTCAGATGCAACTGGAATTTCTCGAGTTCGTCAATCCGTTCGCGAGATATGGGAGTTTGAAGGTAAGGAATGGTTGGGAAACCATCAAAATTTTCGCAAGTCTGATTCTCTAAACCAATAACTACTATTGCCTAGTGCAAAAATGCACATACCGTTGTAAACGGGCGAACTTCTACCTTCAGATGCAACAGGAATTTCTCGAGTTCGTCAATCTGTTCGCGAGGTATGGGAGTTTGAAGTTAAGGAATGGTTGAGAAACCATCAAAATTTTCGCAAGTCTGATACTTGAAACGAATAACTACTAATGCCTAGGGCAAAAATACACATACCATTGTAATCGGGCGAGTTTCTGCTTTCAGATGCAACTGGAATTTCTCGAGTTCGTCAATCCGTTCGCGAGATATGGGAGTTTGAAGTTAAGGAATGGTTGAGAAACCATCAAAATTTTCGCAAGTCTGATACTCGAAACCAATAACTGCTATGGCCTAGGGCAAAAATACACATACCATTGTAATCGGGGAGATTTTGCTTTTAGATGCAACTGGAATTTCTCGGGTTGGTAATCCGTTCGCGAGATATGGGAGTTTGAAGTTAAGGAATGGTTGAGAAATCATCAAAATTTGCGCAAGTCTGATACTCGATACCAATAACTACTATTGCCTAGGGCAAAAATACACATACCGTTGTAATCGGGCGAGCTTCTACCTTCAGATGCAACAGGAATTTCTCGAGTACGTCAATCCGTTCGCGAGATATGGGAATTTGAAGTAAAGGAATGGTTGAGGAACCTTCAAAATTTTCGCAAATCTGATACTCGAAACCAATAACTACTATTGCTTAGGGCCAAAATACACATACCATTATAAACGGACGAGTTTCTGCTTTCAGATGCAACTTGAATTTCTCTAGTTCGTCAATTCGTTCGCGAGATATGGGAGTTTGAAGTTAAGGAATGGTTGAGAAACCATCAAAATTTTCGCAAGTCTGATACTCGAAACCAATAACTGCTATGGCCTAGGGCAAAAATACACATACCATTGTAATCGGGCGAGATTTTGCTTTTAGATGCAACTGGAATTTCTCGGGTTGGTAATCCGTTCGCGAGATATGGGAGTTTGAAGTTAAGGAATGGTTGAAAAATCATCAAAATTTGCGCAAGTCTGATACTCGATACCAATAACTACTATTGCCTAGGGCAAAAATACACATACCGTTGTAATCGGGCGAGCTTCTACCTTCAGATGCAACAGGAAATTCTCGAGTACGTCAATCCGTTCGCGAGATATGGGAGTTTGAAGTAAAGGAATGGTTGAGAAACCATCAAAATTTTCGCAAATCTGATACTCGAAACCAATAACTACTATTGCTTAGGGCCAAAATGCACATACCATTATAAACGGACGAGTTTCTGCTTTCAGATGCAACTTGAATTTCTCTAGTTCGTCAATTCGTTCGCGAGATATGGGAGTTTGAAGTTAAGGAATGGTTGGGAAACCATCAAAATTTTCGCAAGTCTGATACTCGAAACCAATAACTACTAATGCCTAGGGCAAAAATACACCTACCGTTGTATTCGGGCGAGTTTCTACTTTCAGATGCAACAGGAATTTCTCGAGTTAGTCAATCCGTTCGCGAGATATGGGAGTTTGAAGTTAAGGAATGGTTGAGAAGCCATCAAAATTTTCGCAAGTCTGATACTCGAAACCAATAACTACTATGGCCTAGGGCAAAAATACAAATACCATTGTAATCGGGCGAGTTTCTGCTTTCAGATGCAACTGGAATTTCTCGAGTTCGTCAATCCGTTCGCGAGATATGGGATTTTGAGTTAAGGAATGGTTGAGAAACTATCAAAATTTTCGCTGGTCTGATACTCGAAACCAATAACTGGAATGGCCTAGGGGAAAAGTACACATACCATTGTAAACGGACGAGTTTCTGCTTTCAGATGCAACTCGAATTTCTCTAGTTCGTCAATTCGTTCGCGAGATATGGGAGTTTGAAGTTAAGGAATGGTTGAGAAGCCATCAAAATTTTCGCAAGTCTGATACTCGAAACCAATAACTACTATGGCCTAGGGCAAAAATACAAATACCGTTGTAATCGGGCGAGTTTCTGCTTTCAGATGCAACTGGAATTTCTCGAGTTCGTCAATCCGTTCGCGAGATATTGGATTTTAAGTTAAGGAATGGTTGAGAAATCACCAAAATTTTCGCAGGTCTGATACTCGAAACCAATAACTACTATTGCCTAGGGTAAAAATACACATATCGTTGTAATCGGGCGAGCTTCTACCTTCAGATGCAACAGGAATTTCTCGAGTTCGTCAATCCGTTCGCGAGATATGGGAGTTTGAAGTTAAGGAATGGTTGAGAAACTACCAAAATTTTCGCTGGTCTGATACTCGAAACCAATAACTGGAATGGCCTAGGGGAAAAGTACACATACCACTGTAATCGGGCGAGTTTCTGCTTTCAGATGCAACTGGAATTTCTCTAGTTCGTCAATCCGTTCGCGAGATATGGGAGTTTGAAGATAAGGAATGGTTGAGAAATCATCAAAATTTTCGCAAGTCTGATACCCGAAACCAATAACTACTATTGCCTAGGGCAAAAATACACATACCACTGTAATCGGGCGAGTTTCTACTTTCAGATGCAACAGGAATTTCTCGAGTTAGTCACTCCGTTCGCGAGATATGGGAGTTTGAAGTTAAGGAATGGTTGAGAAGCCATCAAAATTTTCGCAAGTCTGATACTCGAAACCAATAACTACTATGGCCTAGGGCAAAAATGCAAATACCATTGTAATCGGGCGAGTTTCTGCTTTCAGATGCAACTGGAATTTCTCGAGTTCGTCAATCCGTTCGCGAGATATGGGAGTTTGAAGTTAAGGAATGGTTGAGAAATCATCAAAATTTTCGCAAGTCTGATACACGAAACCAGTAACTACTATTGCCTAGGGTAAAAATACAAATACCATTGTAATCGGGCGAGTTTCTGCTTTCAGATGCAACTGGAATTTCTCGAGTTCGTCAATCCGTTCGCGAGATATGGGAGTTTGAAGTTAAGGAATGGTTGAGAAATCATCAAAATTTTCGCAATTCTGATACTCGAAACCAATAACTACTATTGCCTAGGGTAAAAATACACATACCGTTGTAATCGGGCGATCATCTACCTTCAGATGCAACAGGAATTTCTCGAGTTCGTCAATCCGTTCGCGAGATATGGGAGTTTGAATTTGAGGAATGGTTGAGAAACCATCAAAATTTTCGCATGTCTGATACTCGAAACCAATAACTACTATTGCCTAGGGCAAAAATACACATACCGTTGTAATTGGGCGAGTTTCTGGTTTCAGATGAAGCCGGAATTTCTCGAGTTCGTCAATCCTTTCGCGAGATATGGGAGTTTGAAGTTAAGGAATAGTTGAGAAACCATCAAAATTTTCGCAAGTCTGATACTCGAAACCAATAACTACTATTGCCTAGGGCAAAAATACACATACCGTTGTAATTGGGCGAGTTTCTGGTTTCAGATGAAGCCGGAATTTCTCGAGTTCGTCAATCCTTTCGCGAGATATGGGAGTTTGAAGTTAAGGAATTGTTGAGAAATCATCAAAATTTTTGCAAGTCTGATACTCGAACCCAATAACTACTATTGCATAGGGCAAAAACACACATACCGATGTAATCGGGCGATCTTCTACCTTCAGATGCAACAGGAATTTCTCGAGTTCGTCAATCCGTTCGCGAGATATGGGAGTTTGAAGTTGCGGAATGGTTGAGAAACCATCAAAATTTTCGCAAGTCTGATACTCGAAACCAATAACTACTATTGCCTAGGGCAAAAATACACATACCGTTGCAATTGGGCGAGTTTCTGCTTTCAGATGCAGCCGGAATTTCTCGAGTTCGTCAATCCGTTCGCGAGATATGGGAGTTTGAAGTTAAGGAATGGTTGAGAAACCTTCAAAATTTTCCCTTGTCTGACACTCGAAACCAATCAGTACTATTGCCTAGGGCAAAAACACACATACCGTTGTAATCGATCGAGCTTCTGCTTTCAGATGCAACAAGAATTTCTCGAGTTCGTCAATCCGTTCGCGAGATATGGGAGTTTGAAGTTAAGGAATGGTTGAGAAACCATCAAAATTTTCGCAAGTCTGATACTCGTAACCAATAACTGCTATGGCCTAGGGCAAAAATACACTTACCGTTGTAATCGGGCGATCTTCTACCTTCACATGCAACTGGAATTTCTCTAGTTCGTCAATCCGTTCGCGAGATATGGGAGTTTGAAGTTAAGGAATGGTTGAGAAATCACCAAATTTTTGCAAATCTGATACTCGAAACCAATAACTACTATTGCTTAGGGCCAAAATACACATGCCATTGTAAACAGACGAGTTTCTGCTTTCAGATGCAACTTGAATTTCTCTAGTTCGTCAATTCGTTCGCGAGATATGGGAGTTTGAAGTTAAGGAATGGTTGAGAAACCATCAAAATTTTCCCTGGTCGGATACTCGAAACCAATCAGTACTATTGCCTAGGGCAAAAACACAAATACCGTTGTAATCGATCGAGCTTCTGCTTTCAGAATGCAACAGGAATTTCTCGAGTTCGTCAATCCGTTCGCGAGATATGGGAGTTTGAAGTTAAGGAATTGTTGAGAAAACATCAAAATTTTTGCAAGTCTGATACTCTAACCCAATAACTACTATTGCATAGGGCAAAAATACACATACCGATGTAATCGGGCGATCTTCTACCATCAGATGCAACAGGAATTTTTCGAGTTCGTCAATCCGTTCGCGAGATATGGGAGTTTGAAGTTGAGGAATGGTTGAGAAACCATCAAAATTTTCGCAAGTCTGATACTCGAAACCAATAACTACTATTGCCTAGGGCAAAAATACACATACCGTTGTAATTGGGCGAGTTTCTGCTTTCAGATGCAGCCGGAATTTCTCGAGTTCGTCAATCCGTTCGCGAGATATGGGAGTTTGAAGTTGAGGAATGGTTGAAACCATCAAAATTTTCGCAAGTCTGATACTCGAAACCAATAACTACTATTGCCTAGGGCAAAAATACACATACCGTTGTAATTGGGCGAGTTTCTGCTTTCAGATGCAGTCGGAATTTCTCGAGTTCGTCAATCCGTTCGCGAGATATGGGAGTTTGAAGTTAAGGAATAGTTGAGAAACCATCAAAATTTTCGCAAGTCTGATACTCGAAACCAATAACTACTGTTGCCTAGGGCAAAAATACACATACCGTTGTAATTGGGCGAGCTTCTGCTTTCAGATGCAGCCGGAATTTCTCGAGTTCGTCAATCCGTTCGCGAGATATGGGAGTTTGAAGTTAAGGAATAGTTGAGAAACCATCAAAATTTTCCCTTGTCTGATACTCGAAACCAATAGCTGGAATGACCTAGGGGAAAAGTACACATACAACTGTAATCGGGCGAGTTTCTGCTTTCAGATGCAACTGGAATTTCTCCAGTTCGTCAATCCGTTTGCGAGATATGGGAGTTTGAAGTTAAGGAATGGTTGAGGATCCATCAAAATTTTCGCAAGTCTGATTATCGAAACCAATCAGTACTATTGCCTAGGGCAAAAACACACATACCGTTGTAATCGATCGAGCTTCTGCTTTCAGATGCAACAGGAATTTCTCGAGTTCGTCAATCCGTTCGCGAGATATGGGAGTTTGAAGTTAAGGAATTGTTGAGAAATCATCAAAATTTTTGCAAGTCTGATACTCGAACCCAATAACTACTATTGCATAGGGCAAAAACACACATACCGATGTAATCGGGCGATCTTCTACCTTCAGATGCAACAGGAATTTCTCGAGTTCGTCAATCCGTTCGCGAGATATGGGAGTTTGAAGTTGCGGAATGGTTGAGAAACCATCAAAATTTTCGCAAGTCTGATACTCGAAACCAATAACTACTATTGCCTAGGGCAAAAATACACATACCGTTGTAATTGGGCGAGTTTCTGCTTTCAGATGCAGCCGGAATTTCTCGAGTTCGTCAATCCGTTCGCGAGATATGGGAGTTTGAAGTTAAGGAATGGTTGAGAAACCTTCAAAATTTTCCCTTGTCTGACACTCGAAACCAATCAGTACTATTGCCTAGGGCAAAAACACACATACCGTTGTAATCGATCGAGCTTCTGCTTTCAGATGCAACAAGAATTTCTCGAGTTCGTCAATCCGTTCGCGAGATATGGGAGTTTGAAGTTAAGGAATGGTTGAGAAACCATCAAAATTTTCGCAAGTCTGATACTCGTAACCAATAACTGCTATGGCCTAGGGCAAAAATACACTTACCGTTGTAATCGGGCGATCTTCTACCTTCACATGCAACTGGAATTTCTCTAGTTCGTCAATCCGTTCGCGAGATATGGGAGTTTGAAGTTAAGGAATGGTTGAGAAATCACCAAATTTTTGCAAATCTGATACTCGAAACCAATAACTACTATTGCTTAGGGCCAAAATACACATGCCATTGTAAACAGACGAGTTTCTGCTTTCAGATGCAACTTGAATTTCTCTAGTTCGTCAATTCGTTCGCGAGATATGGGAGTTTGAAGTTAAGGAATGGTTGAGAAACCATCAAAATTTTCCCTGGTCGGATACTCGAAACCAATCAGTACTATTGCCTAGGGCAAAAACACAAATACCGTTGTAATCGATCGAGCTTCTGCTTTCAGAATGCAACAGGAATTTCTCGAGTTCGTCAATCCGTTCGCGAGATATGGGAGTTTGAAGTTAAGGAATTGTTGAGAAAACATCAAAATTTTTGCAAGTCTGATACTCTAACCCAATAACTACTATTGCATAGGGCAAAAATACACATACCGATGTAATCGGGCGATCTTCTACCATCAGATGCAACAGGAATTTCTCGAGTTCGTCAATCCGTTCGCGAGATATGGGAGTTTGAAGTTGAGGAATGGTTGAGAAACCATCAAAATTTTCGCAAGTCTGATACTCGAAACCAATAACTACTATTGCCTAGGGCAAAAATACACATACCGTTGTAATTGGGCGAGTTTCTGCTTTCAGATGCAGCCGGAATTTCTCGAGTTCGTCAATCCGTTCGCGAGATATGGGAGTTTGAAGTTGAGGAATGGTTGAAACCATCAAAATTTTCGCAAGTCTGATACTCGAAACCAATAACTACTATTGCCTAGGGCAAAAATACACATACCGTTGTAATTGGGCGAGTTTCTGCTTTCAGATGCAGCCGGAATTTCTCGAGTTCGTCAATCCGTTCGCGAGATATGGGAGTTTGAAGTTAAGGAATAGTTGAGAAACCATCAAAATTTTCGCAAGTCTGATACTCGAAACCAATAACTACTGTTGCCTAGGGCAAAAATACACATACCGTTGTAATTGGGCGAGCTTCTGCTTTCAGATGCAGCCGGAATTTCTCGAGTTCGTCAATCCGTTCGCGAGATATGGGAGTTTGAAGTTAAGGAATAGTTGAGAAACCATCAAAATTTTCCCTTGTCTGATACTCGAAACCACTAGCTGGAATGACCTAGGGGAAAAGTACACATACCACTGTAATCGTGCGAGTTTCTGCTTTCAGATGCAACTGGAATTTCTCCAGTTCGTCAATCCGTTTGCGAGATATGGGAGTTTGAAGTTAAGGAATGGTTGAGGAACCATCCAAATTTTCGCAAGTCTGATACTCGAACGCAATAACTACTATTGCCTAGGGCAAAAATACACTTACCGTTGTAATCGATCGAGCTTCTGCTTTCAGATGCAACAGGAATTTCTCGAGTTCGTCAATCCGTTCGCGAGATATGGGAGTTTGAAGTTAAGGATTAGTTGAGAAACCATCAAAATTTTCCCTTGTCAGATACTCGAAACCAATAGCTGGAATGATCTAGGGGAAAAGTACACATACCACTGTAATCGGGCGAGTTTCTGCTTTCAGATGCAACTGGAATTTCTCCAGTTCGTCAATCCGTTCGCGAGATATGGGAGTTTGAAGTTGAGGAATGGTTGAGAAACCATCAAAATTTTCGCAAGTCTGATACTCGAAACCAAATACTACTATTGCCTAGGGCAAAAATACACATACCGTTGTAATTGGGCGAGTTTCTGGATTCAGATGCAGCCGGAATTTCTCGAGTTCGTCAATCCGTTTGCGAGATATGGGAGTTTGAAGTTAAGGAATAGTTGAGAAATCATCAAAATTTTCCCTTGTCTGATACTCGAAACCAATAGCTGGAATGACCTAGGGGAAAAGTACACATACCACTGTAATCGGGCGATCTTCTACCTTCACATGCAACTGGAATTTCTCTAGTTCGTCAATCCGTTCGCGAGATATGGGAGCTTGAAGTTAAGGAATGGTTGAGAAATGATCAAAATTTTTGCAAGTCTGATACTCGAACCCAATAACTACTATTGCATAGGGCAAAAATACACATACCGATGTAATCGGGCGATCTTCTACCTTCAGATGCAACAGGAATTTCTCATGTTCGTCAATCCGTTCGCGAGATATGGGAGTTTGAAGTTGAGGAATGGTTGAGAAACCATCAAAATTTTCGCAAGTCTGATACTCGAAACCAATAACTACTATTGCCTAGGGCAAAAATACACATACCGTTGTAATTGGGCGAGTTTCTGCTTTCAGATGCAGCCGGAATTTCTCGAGTTCGTCAATCCGTTCGCGAGATATGGGAGTTTGAAGTTAAGGAATGGTTGAGAAATCATCAAAATTTTTGCAAATCTGATACTCGAAACCAATAACTACTATTGCTTAGGGCCAAAATACACATTCCATTGTAAACGGACGAGTTTCTGCTTTCAGATGCAACTTGAATTTCTCTAGTTCGTCAATTCGTTCGCGAGATATGGGAGTTTGAAGTTAAGGAATGGTTGAGGAACCAACAAAATTTTCGCAAGTCTGATTCTCGAAACCAATAACTACAATTGCCTAGGGCAAAAATACACACACCATTGTAATCGGGCGAGTTTCTACTTTCAGATGCAACTGGAATTTCTCCAGTTCGTCAATCCGTTTGCGAGATATGGGAGTTTGAAGTTAAGGAATGGTTGAGGAACCATCAAAATTTTCGCAAGTCTGGTACTCGAAACCAATAACTACAATTGCCTAGGGCAAAAATACACACACCATTGTAATCGGGCGAGTTTCTACTTTCAGATGCTACAGGAATTTCTCGAGTTCGTCAATCCGTTCGCGAGATATGGGAGTTTGAAGTTAAGGAATGGTTGAGAAACCATCAAAATTTTCCCTGGTCTGATACTCGAAACCAATCAGTACTCTTGCCTAGGGCAAAAACACACATACCGTTGTAATCGATCGAGCTTCTGCTGTCAGATGCAACAGGAATTTCTCGAGTTCGTCAATCCGTTCGCGAGATATGGGAGTTTGAAGTTAAGGATTAGTTGAGAAACCATCAAAATTTTCCCTTGTCTGATACTCGAAACCAATAGCTGGAATGACCTAGGGGAAAAGTACACATGCCACTGTAATCGGGCGAGTTTCTGCTTTCAGATGCAACTGGAATTTCTCCAGTTCGTCAATCCGTTCGCGAGATATGGGAGTTTGAAGTTGAGGAATGGTTGAGAAACCATCAAAATTTTCGCAAGTCTGATACTCGAAACCAAATACTACTATTGCCTAGGGCAAAAATACACATACCGTTGTAATTGGGCGAGTTTCTGGATTCAGATGCAGCCGGAATTTCTCGAGTTCGTCAATCCGTTCGCGAGATATGGGAGTTTGAAGTTAAGGAATAGTTGAGAAATCATCAAAATTTTCCCTTGTCTGATACTCGAAACCAATAGCTGGAATGACCTAGGGGAAAAGTACACATACCACTGTAATCGGGCGAGTTTCTGCTTTCAGATGCAACAGGAATTTCTCGAGTTCGTCAATCCGTTCGCGAGATATGGGAGTTTGAAGTTAAGGAATGGTTGAGAAACCATCAAAATTTTCGCAAGTCTGATACTCGTAACCAATAACTGCTATGGCCTAGGGCAAAAATACACTTACCGTTGTAATCGGGCGATCTTCTACCTTCACATGCAACTGGAATTTCTCTAGTTCGTCAATCCGTTCGCGAGATATGGGAGCTTGAAGTTAAGGAATGGTTGAGAAATGATCAAAATTTTTGCAAGTCTGATACTCGAACCCAATAACTACTATTGCATAGGGCAAAAATACACATACCGATGTAATCGGGCGATCTTCTACCTTCAGATGCAACAGGAATTTCTCGTGTTCGTCAATCCGTTCGCGAGATATGGGAGTTTGAAGTTGAGGAATGGTTGAGAAACCATCAAAATTTTCGCAAGTCTGATACTCGAAACCAATAACTACTATTGCCTAGGGCAAAAATACACATACCGTTGTCATTGGGCGAGTTTCTGCTTTCAGATGCAGCCGGAATTTCTCGAGTTCGTCAATCCGTTCGCGAGATATGGGAGTTTGAAGTTAAGGAATGGTTGAGAAATCATCAAAATTTTTGCAAATCTGATACTCGAAACAAATAACTACTATTGCTTAGGGCCAAAATACACATGCCATTGTAAACGGACGAGTTTCTGCTTTCAGATGCAACTTGAATTTCTCTAGTTCGTCAATTCGTTCGCGAGATATGGGAGTTTGAAGTTAAGGAATGGTTGAGGAACCAACAAAATTTTCGCAAGTCTGATACTCGAAACCAATAACTACAATTGCCTAGGGCAAAAATACACACACCATTGTAATCGGGCGAGTTTCTACTTTCAGATGCAACTGGAATTTCTCGAGTTCGTTATCTGTTCGCGAGATATGGGAGTTTGAAGTTAAGGAATGGTTGAGAAACCATCAAAATTTTCGCAAGTCTGATACTCGTAACCAATAACTGCTATGGCCTAGGGCAAAAATACTCATACCGTTGTAATCGGGCGAGTTTCTGCTTTCAGATGCTGCAGGAATTTCTCGATTTCGTCAATCCGTTCGCGAGATATGGGAGTTTGAAGTTAAGGAATGGTTGAGAAACCATCAAAATTTTCGCAAGTCTGATACTCGAAACAAATAACTGCAATTGCCTAGGGCAAAAATATACACACCATTGTAATCGGGCGAGTTTCTGCTTTCAGATGCAACAGGAATTTCTCGAGTTCGTCAATCCGTTCGCGAGATATGGGAGTTTGAAGTTGAGGAATGGTTGAGAAACCATCAAAATTTTCGCAAGTCTGATACTCGAAATCAATAATTGCTATGGCCGAGGGCAAAAATACACATACCGTTGTAATCGGGCGAGATTATGCTTTTAGATGCAACTGGAATTTCTCGAGTTCGTTATCTGTTCGCGAGATATGGGAGTTTGAAGTTAAGGAATGGTTGAGAAGCGATCAAAATTTTCGCAAGTCTGATACTCGAACGCAATAACTACTATTGCCTAGGGCAAAAATACACTTACCGTTGTAATCGGGCGACCTTCTACCTTCAGATGCAACAGGAATTTATCGAGTTCGTCAATCCGTTCGCGAGATATGGGAGTTTGAAGTTGAGGAATAGTTGGGAAACCATCAAAATTTTCCCTTGTCTGATACTCGAAACCAATAGCTGGAATGACCTAGGGGAAAAGTACACATACCACTGTAATCGGGCGAGTTTCTGCTTTCAGATGCAACTGGAATTTCTCCAGTTCGTCAATCCGTTTGCGAGATATGGGAGTTTGAAGTTAAGGAATGGTTGAGGAACCATCAAAATTTTCGCAAGTCTGGTACTCGAAACCAATAACTACAATTGCCTAGGGCAAAAATACACACACCATTGTAATCGGGCGAGTTTCTACTTTCAGATGCTACAGGAATTTCTCGAGTTCGTCAATCCGTTCGCGAGATATGGGAGTTTGAAGTTAAGGAATGGTTGAGAAACCATCAAAATTTTCCCTGGTCTGATACTCGAAACCAATCAGTACTATTGCCTAGGGCAAAAACACACATACCGTTGTAATCGATCGAGCTTCTGCTTTCAGATGCAACAGGAATTTCTCGAGTTCGTCAATCCGTTCGCGAGATATGGGAGTTTGAAGTTAAGGATTAGTTGAGAAACCATCAAAATTTTCCCTTGTCAGATACTGGAAACCAATAGCTGGAATGACCTAGGGGAAAAGTACACATACCACTGTAATAGGGCGAGTTTCTGCTTTCAGATGCAACTGGAATTTCTCCAGTTCGTCAATCCGTTCGCGAGATATGGGAGTTTGAAGTTGAGGAATGGTTGAGAAACCATCAAAATTTTCGCAAGTCTGATACTCGAAACCAAATACTACTATTGCCTAGGGCAAAAATACACATACCGTTGTAATTGGGCGAGTTTCTGGATTCAGATGCAGCCGGAATTTCTCGAGTTCGTCAATCCGTTCGCGAGATATGGGAGTTTGAAGTTAAGGAATAGTTGAGAAATCATTAAAATTTTCCCTTGTCTGATACTCGAAACCAATAGCTGGAATGACCTAGGGGAAAAGTACACATACCACTGTAATCGGGCCAGTTTCTGCTTTCAGATGCAACAGGAATTTCTCGAGTTCGTCAATCCGTTCGCGAGATATGGGAGTTTGAAGTTAAGGAATTGTTGAGAAACCATCAAAATTTTCGCAAGTCTAATACTCGTAACCAATAACTGCTATGGCCTAGGGCAAAAATACACTTACCGTTGTAATCGGGCGATCTTCTACCTTCACATGCAACTGGAATTTCTCTAGTTCGTCAATCCGTTCGCGAGATATGGGAGCTTGAAGTTAAGGAATGGTTGAGAAATGATCAAAATTTTTGCAAGTCTGATACTCGAACCCAATAACTACTATTGCATAGGGCAAAAATACACATACCGATGTAATCGGGCGATCTTCTACCTTCAGATGCAACAGGAATTTCTCGTGTTCGTCAATCCGTTCGCGAGATATGGGAGTTTGAAGTTGAGGAATGGTTGAGAAACCATCAAAATTTTCGCAAGTCTGATACTCGAAACCAATAACTACTATTGCCTAGGGCAAAAATACACATACCGTTGTAATTGGGCGAGTTTCTGCTTTCAGATGCAGCCGGAATTTCTCGAGTTCGTCAATCCGTTCGCGAGATATGGGAGTTTGAAGTTAAGGAATGGTTGAGAAATCATCAAAATTTTTGCAAATCTGATACTCGAAACCAATAACTACTATTGCTTAGGGCCAAAATACACATTCCATTGTAAACGGACGAGTTTCTGCTTTCAGATGCAACTTGAATTTCTCTAGTTCGTCAATTCGTTCGCGAGATATGGGAGTTTGAAGTTAAGGAATGGTTGAGGAACCAACAAAATTTTCGCAAGTCTGATTCTCGAAACCAATAACTACAATTGCCTAGGGCAAAAATACACACACCATTGTAATCGGGCGAGTTTCTACTTTCAGATGCAACTGGAATTTCTCCAGTTCGTCAATCCGTTTGCGAGATATGGGAGTTTGAAGTTAAGGAATGGTTGAGGAACCATCAAAATTTTCGCAAGTCTGATACTCGAAACCAATAACTACAATTGCCTAGGGCAAAAATACACACACCATTGTAATCGGGCGAGTTTCTACTTTCAGATGCTACAGGAATTTCTCGAGTTCGTCAATCCGTTCGCGAGATATGGGAGTTTGAAGTTAAGGAATGGTTGAGAAACCATCAAAATTTTCCCTGGTCTGATACTCGAAACCAATCAGTACTATTGCCTAGGGCAAAAACACACATACCGTTGTAATCGATCGAGCTTCTGCTTTCAGATGCAACAGGAATTTCTCGAGTTCGTCAATCCGTTCGCGAGATATGGGAGTTTGAAGTTAAGGATTAGTTGAGAAACCATCAAAATTTTCCCTTGTCTGATACTCGAAACCAATAGCTGGAATGACCTAGGGGAAAAGTACACATACCACTGTAATCGGGCGAGTTTCTGCTTTCAGATGCAACTGGAATTTCTCCAGTTCGTCAATCCGTTCGCGAGATATGGGAGTTTGAAGTTGAGGAATGGTTGAGAAACCATCAAAATTTTCGCAAGTCTGATACTCGAAACCAAATACTACTATTGCCTAGGGCAAAAATACACATACCGTTGTAATTGGGCGAGTTTCTGCTTTCAGATGCAACAGGAATTTCTCGAGTTCGTCAACCCGTCGCGAGATATGGGAGTTTGAAGTTAAGGAATGGTTGAGAAACCATCAAAATTTTCGCAAGTCTGATACTCGTAACCAATAACTGCTATGGCCTAGGGCAAAAATACACTTACCGTTGTAATCGGGCGATCTTCTACCTTCACATGCAACTGGAATTTCTCTAGTTCGTCAATCCGTTCGCGAGATATGGGAGCTTGAAGTTAAGGAATGGTTGAGAAATGATCAAAATTTTTGCAAGTCTGATACTCGAACCCAATAACTACTATTGCATAGGGCAAAAATACACATACCGATGTAATCGGGCGATCATCTACCTTCAGATGCAACAGGAATATCTCGTGTTCGTCAATCCGTTCGCGAGATATGGGAGTTTGAAGTTGAGGAATGGTTGAGAAACAATCAAAATTTTCGCAAGTCTGATACTCGAAACCAATAACTACTATTGCCTAGGGCAAAAATACACATACCGTTGTAATTGGGCGAGTTTCTGCTTTCAGATGCAGCCGGAATTTCTCGAGTTCGTCAATCCGTTCGCGAGATATGGGAGTTTGAAGTTAAGGAATGGTTGAGAAATCATCAAAATTTTTGCAAATCTGATACTCGAAACAAATAACTACTATTGCTTAGGGCCAAAATACACATACCACCGTAATCGGGCGAGTTTCTGCTTTCAGATGCAACAGGAATTTCTCGAGTTCGTCAATCCGTTCGCGAGATATGGGAGTTTGAAGTTAAGGAATGGTTGAGAAACCATCAAAATTTTCGCAAGTCTGATACTCGTAACCAATAACTGCTATGGCCTAGGGCAAAAATACACTTACCGTTGTAATCGGGCGATCTTCTACCTTCACATGCAACTGGAATTTCTCTAGTTCGTCAATCCGTTCGCGAGATATGGGAGCTTGAAGTTAAGGAATGGTTGAGAAATGATCAAAATTTTTGCAAGTCTGATACTCGAACCCAATAACTACTATTGCATAGGGCAAAAATACACATACCGATGTAATCGGGCAATCATCTACCTTCAGATGCAACAGGAATTTCTCGTGTTCGTCAATCCGTTCGCGAGATATGGGAGTTTGAAGTTGAGGAATGGTTGATAAACCATCAAAATTTTCGCAAGTCTGATACTCGAAACCAATAACTACTATTGCCTAGGGCAAAAATACACATACCGTTGTAATTGGGCGAGTTTCTGCTTTCAGATGCAGCCGGAATTTCTCGAGTTCGTCAATCCGTTCGCGAGATATGGGAGTTTGAAGTTAAGGAATGGTTGAGAAATCATCAAAATTTTTGCAAATCTGATACTCGAAACAAATAACTACTATTGCTTAGGGCCAAAATACACATGCCATTGTAAACGGACGAGTTTCTGCTTTCAGATGCAACTTGAATTTCTCTAGTTCGTCAATTCGTTCGCGAGATATGGGAGTTTGAAGTTAAGGAATGGTTGAGGAACCAACAAAATTTTCGCAAGTCTGATACTCGAAACCAATAACTACAATTGCCTAGGGCAAGAATATACACACCATTGTAATCGGGCGAGTTTCTGCTTTCAGATGCAACAGGAATTTCTCGAGTTCGTCAATCCGTTCGCGAGATATGGGAGTTTGAAGTTCAGGAATGGTTGAGAAACCATCAAAATTTTCGCAAGTCTGATACTCGAAACCAATAATTGCTATGGCCGAGGGCAAAAATACACATACCGTTGTAATTGGGCGAGTTTCTGCTTTCAGATGCAGCCGGAATTTCTCGAGTTCGTCAATCCGTTCGCGAGATATGGGAGTTTGAAGTTAAGGAATGGTTGAGAAACCATCAAAATTTTCGCAAGTCTGATACTCGAAACAAATAACTGCAATTGCCTAGGGCAAGAATATACACACCATTGTAATCGGGCGAGTTTCTGCTTTCAGATGCAACAGGAATTTCTCGAGTTCGTCAATCCGTTCGCGAGATATGGGAGTTTGAAGTTGAGGAATGGTTGAGAAACCATCAAAATTTTCGCAAGTCTGATACTCGAAACCAATAATTGCTATGGCCGAGGGCAAAAATACACATACCGTTGTAATCGGGCGAGATTATGCTTTTAGATGCAACTGGAATTTCTCGAGTTCGTTATCTGTTCGCGAGATATGGGAGTTTGAAGTTAAGGAATGGTTGAGAAGCGATCAAAATTTTCGCAAGTCTGATACTCGAAACAAATAACTACAATTGCCTAGGGCAAAAATACACATACCGTTGTAATCGGCCGATCTTCAACCTTCAGATGCAACAGGAATTTCTCGAGTTCGTCAATCCGTTCGCGAGATATGGGAGTTTGAAGTTAAGGAATGGTTGAGAAGCCATCAAAATTTTCGCAAGTCTGATACTCGAAACCAATAACTACTATTGCCTAGGGCAAAAATACACATACCGTTGTAATCGGGCGATCTTCTACCTACAGATGCAACAGGAATTTCTCGAGTTCGTCAATCCGTTCGCGAGATATGGGAGTTTGTAGTTAAGGAATGGTTGACAAATCATCAAAATTTTCGCAAGTATGATACTAAAATCCAATAACTACTATTGCCTAGGACAAAAATACACATACCGTTGTAATCGGGCCTGCTTCTGCTTTCAGATGCAACTGGAATTTCTCTAGTTCGTCAATCCGTTCGCGAGATATGGGAGTTTGAATTTAAGGAATGGTTGAGAAACCATCAAAATTTTCGCAAGTCTGATACTCGAAACCAATATCTACAATTGCCTAGGGCAAAAATACGCATACCGTTGTAATCGGGCGATCTTCTACCTTCAGATGCAACAGGAATTTCTCGAGTTCGTCAATCCGTTCGCGAGATATGGGAGTTTGAAGTTAAGGAATGGTTGAGAAACCATCAAAATTTTCGCATGTCTGATACTCGAAACCAATAACTGCTATGGCCTAGGGCAAAAATACACATACCATTGTAATCGGGCGAGATTATGCTTTTAGATGCAACTGGAATTTCTCGAGTTGGTAATCCGTTCGTGAGATTTGGGGTTTTGAAGTTAAGGAATGGTTGAGAAACTATCAAAATTTTCGCTGGTCTGATACTCGAAACCAATAACTGGAATGGCCTAGGGGAAAAGTACACATGCCATTGTAATCGGACGAGTTTCTGCATTCAGATGCAACTGGAATTTCTCTAGTTCGTCAATCCGTTCGCGAGATATGGGAGTTTGAAGTTAAGGAATGGTTGAGAAACCATCAACATTTTCGCAAGTCTGATACTCGAAACCAATATCTACAATTGCCTAGGGCAAAAATACGCATACCGTTGTAATTGGGCGATATTCTACCTTCAGATGCAACAGGAATTTCTCGAGTTCGTCAATCCGTTCGCGAGATATGGGAGTTTGAAGTTAAGGAATGGTTGAGAAACCATCAAAATTTTCGCATGTCTGATACTCGAAACCAATAACTGCTATGGCCTAGGGCAAAAATACACATACCATTGTAATCGGGCGAGATTATGCTTTTAGATGCAACTGGAATTTCTCGAGTTGGTAATCCGTTCGTGAGATTTGGGGTTTTGAAGTTAACGAATGGTTGAGAAACTATCAAAATTTTCGCTGGCCTGATACTCGAAACCAATAACTGGAATGGCCTAGGGGAAAAGTACACATACCATTGTAATCGGACGAGTTTCTGCATTCAGATGCAACTGGAATTTCTCTAGTTCGTCAATCCGTTCGCGAGATATGGGAGTTTGAAGTTAAGGAATGGTTGACAAACTATCCAAATTTTTGCAAGTCTGATACTCGAAAGCAATAACTACTATTGCCTAGGGCAAAAATACACATACCGTTGTAATCGATCGAGCTTCTGCTTTCAGATGCAACAGGAATTTCTCGAGTTCGTCAATCCGTTCGCGAGATATGGGAGTTTGAAGTTAAGGAATGCTTGAGAAACCATAAAAATTATCGCAAGTCTGATACTCGAAACCAATAACTACAATGGCCTAGGGGAAAAATACATATACCGTTGTAATCGGGCGAGTTTCTGCTTTCAGATGCAATAGGAATTTCTCGAGTTCGTCAATCCGATCGCGATATACGGGAGTTTGAAATTAAAGAATGGTTGAGAAACCATCAAAATTTTCGCAAGTCTGATACTCGAAACCAATAACTACAATGGCCTAGGGGAAAAATACACATACCGATGTAATCGGGCGAGTTTCTGCTTTCAGATGCAATAGGAAATTCTCGAGTTCATCAATCCGTTCGCGAGATATGGAAGTGTGAAGTTAAGGAATGGTTGAGAATCCATCAAAATTTTCGCAAGTCTGATACTCGAAACCAATAATTGGAATGTACTACGGGAAAAGTACACATAGCATTGTAATCGGGCGAGTTTCTACTTTCAGATGCAGCAGGAATTTCTCGAATATGTCAATCCGTTCGCGAGATATGGGAGTTTGAAGTTAAGGAATGCTTGAGAAACCATCAAAATTTTCGCAAGTCTGATACTCGAAACCAATAACTACTATGGCCTAGGGCAAAAATACGCATACCTTTGTAATCGGGCGAGTTTCTGCTTTCAGATGCAAGAGGAATTTCTCGAGTTCGTCAATCCGTTCGCGAGATATGGGAGTTTGAAGTTAAGGAATGGTTGAGCAACCATCAAAATTTTCACTGGTCTGATACTCGAATCCAATAACTGGAATGGCCTAGGGGAAAAGTACACAGCCCATTGTAATCGGGCGAGTTTCTACTTTCAGATGCAACAGGAATTTCTCTTGTTCGTCAATCCGTTCGCGGGATATGGGTGTTTGAAGTTAAGGAATGGTTGAGAAACCATCAAAATTTTCGCAAATCTGATACTCCAAACCAATAAGCACTCTTGACGAGAGGAAAAATACATATACCGTTGTAATCGGGCGAGTTTCTACTTTCAGATGCAAGAGGAATTTCTCGAGTTCGTCAAACCGTTCGCGAGATATGGGAGTTTGAAGTTAAGGAATGGTTGAGGAACCATCAAAATTTTCGCAAGTCTGATACTCGAAACCAATAACTGCTATGGCCTAGGGCAAAAATTCATATACCATTGTAATCGGGCGAGATTATGCTTTCAGATGCAACTGGAATTTCTCGAGTTGGTAATCCGTTCGCGAGATATGGGAGTTTGAAGTGAAGGAATCGTTGAAAGACCATCACAATTTTCGGAAGTCTGATACTCGAAACCAATAACTACTATGGCCTAGGGGAAAAATACACATACCTTTGTAATCGGGCGAGTTTCTACTTTCAGATGCAACAGGAATTTCTCGAGTTCGCCAATCCGTTCGCGAGATATTGGAGTTTGAAGTTAAGGAATAGTTGAGCAACCATCAAAATTTTCACTGGTGTGATACTCGAATCCAATAACTGGAATGGCCTAGGGGAAAAGTACACACCCCATTGTAATCGGGCGAGTTTCTACTTTCAGATGCAACAGGAATTTCTCGAGTTCGTCAAAAAGTTCGCGAGATATGGGAGTTTGAAGTTAAGGAATGGTTGAGATACCATCAAAATTTTCGCAAGTCTGATACTCGAAACCAATAACTACTATGGCCTAGGGCAAAAATACACATACCTTTGTAATCGGGCGAGCTTCTACTTTTATATGCAACAGGAACTTCTCGAGTTCGTCAATCCGTTCGCGAGATATAGGAGTTTGAAGTTAAGGAATGGTTGAGGAACCATCAAAATTTTCGCAATTCTGATGCTAGAAACGAATAACTGGAATCACCTAGGGAAAAAGTACACACACGATTGTAATCGGTCGACTTTCTACTTTCAGATGCAACAGGATATAATCGAGTTCCTCAATCCGTTCGCGAGATATGGGAGTTTGAAGTTAAGGAATGCTTGAGAAACCATCAAAATTTCCGCAAAGCTGATACTCGAAACCAATAACTGGAATGGACTAGGGGAAAAGTACACACATCATTGTAATGGGGCGAGTTTCTACTTTCAGATGCAACAGGAATTTCTCGAGTTCGCCAATCCGTTCGCGAGATATGGAAGTTTGAAGTTAAGGAATGCTTAAGAAACCATCAAAATTTTCGCTGGTCTGATACTCGAAACCAACAACTGGAATGGCCTAGAGGAAAAGTACACACACCGTTGTAATCCGGCGAGTTTCTGCTTTTAGATGCAATAGGAAATTCTCGAGTTCGTCAATCCGTTCGCGAGATATGGAAGTGTGAAGTTAAGGAATGGTTGAGAAACCATCAAAGTTTTCACAAGTCTGATACTCGAAACCAATAACTACAAAGGCCTAGGAGGAAAGTACACATATCTTTGTAATCGGGCGGGTTTCTACTTTCAGATGCAACAGGGATTTCTCGAGTTCGTCAATCCGTTCGCGAGATATGGGAGTTTGAAGTTAAGGAATGGTTGAGAAACCATCACAATTTTCGCAAGTCTGATACTCGAAACCAATAACTACTATGGCCTAGGGCAAAAATACACATACCGTTGTAATCGGGCGAGTTTCTGCTTTCAGAAGCAATAGGAAATTCTCGAGTTCGTCAATCCGATCGCGAGATATGGGAGTTGGAAGTTAAGGAATGGTTGAGAAACCATCACAATTTTCGCAAGTCTGATACTCGAAACCAATAACTACTATGGCCTAGGGCAAAAATACACATACCGTTGTAATCTGGCGAGTTTCTGATTTCAGATGCAATAGGAAATTCTCGAGTTCGTCAATCCGATCGTGAGATATGGGAGTTGGACGTTAAGGAATGGTTGAAAAACCATCAAAATTTTCGCAAGTCTGATACTCGAAACCAATAACTACAATGGCCTAGGGGAAAAATACACATACCGTTGTAATCGGGCGAGTTTCTGCTTTCAGATGCAATAGGAAATTCTCGAGTTCGTCAATCCGTTCGCGAGATATGGAAGTGTGAAGTTAAGGAATGGTTGAGAAACCATCAAAATTTTCACAAGTCTGATACTCGAAACCAATAACTACAAAGGCCTAGGGGAAAAATACACATACCGTTGTAATCGGGCGACTTTCTGCTTTCACATGCAACAGGAATTTCTCGAGTTCGTCAAACCGTTCGCGAGATATGGGAGTTTGAAGTTAAGGAATGGTTGAGAAACCATCAAAATTTTCGCAAGTCTGATACTCGAAACCAATAACTACTATGGCCTAGGGCAAAAATACACATACCTTTGTAATCGGGCTAGTTTCTACTTTCAGATGCAACAGGAACTTCTTGAGTTCGTCAATCCGTTCGCGAGATATTGGAGTTTGAAGTTAAGGAATGGTTGAGGAACCATCAAAATTTTCGCAAGTCTGATACTCGAAACCAATAACTGCTAAGGCCTAGGGCAAAAATACACATACCATTGTAATCGGGCGAGATTATGCTTTCAGATGCAACTGGAATTTCTCGAGTTCGTCAATCCGTTCGCGAGATATGGGAGTTTGAAGTTAAGGAATGGTTGAGAAACCACCAATATTTTCGCAATTCTGATGCTAGAAACGAATAACTGGAATCACCTAGGGAAAAAGTACACACACGATTGTAATCGGTCGACTTTCTACTTTCAGATGCAACAGGATGTAATCGAGTTCGTCAATCCGTTCGCGAGATATGGGAGTTTGAAGTTAAGGAATGCTTGAGAAACCATCAAAATTTCCGCAAAACTGATACTCGAAACCAATAACTGGAATGGCCTAGGGGAAAAGTACACACACCATTGTAATCGGGCGAGTTTCTACTTTCAGATACAACAGGAATTTCTCGAGTTCGTCAATGCGTTCGCGAGATATGGGAGTTTGAAGTTAAGGAATGGTTGAGAAATCACAAAAATTTTCGCAAGTCTGATACTCGAATCCAATAACTACTATGGCCTAGGGGAAAAATACACATACCGTTGTAATCGGGCGAGTTTCTGCTTTCAGATGCAATAGGAAATTCTCGAGTTCGTCAATCCGTTCGCGAGATATGGAAGTGTGAAGTTAAGGTATGGTTGAGAAACCATCAAAATTTTCACAAGTCTGATACTCGAAACCAATAACTACAAAGGCCTAGGGGAAAAATACACATACCGTTGTAATCGGGCGACTTTCTGCTTTCACATGCAACAGGAATTTCTCGAGTTCGTCAAACCGTTCGCGAGATATGGGAGTTTGAAGTTAAGGAATGGTTGAGAAACCATCAAAATTTTCGCAAGTCTGATACTCGAAACCAATAACTACTATGGCCTAGGGCAAAAATACACATACCTTTGTAATCGGGCTAGTTTCTACTTTCAGATGCAACAGGAACTTCTTGAGTTCGTCAATCCGTTCGCGAGATATTGGAGTTTGAAGTTAAGGAATGGTTGAGGAACCATCAAAATTTTCGCAAGTCTGATACTCGAAACCAATAACTGCTAAGGCCTAGGGCAAAAATGCACATACCATTGTAATCGGGCGAGATTATGCTTTCAGATGCAACTGGAATTTCTCGAGTTCGTCAATCCGTTCGCGAGATATGGGAGTTTGAAGTTAAGGAATGGTTGAGAAACCACCAATATTTTCGCAATTCTGATGCTAGAAACGAATAACTGGAATCACCTAGGGAAAAAGTACACACACGATTGTAATCGGTCGACTTTCTACTTTCAGATGCAACAGGATGTAATCGAGTTCGTCAATCCGTTCGCGAGATATGGGAGTTTGAAGTTAAGGAATGCTTGAGAAACCATCAAAATTTCCGCAAAACTGATACTCGAAACCAATAACTGGAATGGCCTAGGGGAAAAGTACACACACCATTGTAATCGGGCGAGTTTCTACTTTCAGATACAACAGGAATTTCTCGAGTTCGTCAATGCGTTCGCGAGATATGGGAGTTTGAAGTTAAGGAATGGTTGAGAAATCACAAAAATTTTCGCAAGTCTGATACTCGAATCCAATAACTACTATGGCCTAGGGGAAAAATACACATACCGTTGTAATCGGGCGAGTTTCTGCTTTCAGATGCAATAGGAAATTCTCGAGTTCGTCAATCCGTTCGCGAGATATGGAAGTGTGAAGTTAAGGAATGGTTGAGAAACCATCAAAATTTTCACAAGTCTGATACTCGAAACCAATAACTACAAAGGCCTAGGGGAAAAATACACATACCGTTGTAATCGGGCGACTTTCTGCTTTCACATGCAACAGGAATTTCTCGAGTTCGTCAAACCGTTCGCGAGATATGGGAGTTTGAAGTTAAGGAATGGTTGAGAAACCATCAAAATTTTCGCAAGTCTGATACTCGAAACCAATAACTACTATGGCCTAGGGCAAAAATACACATACCTTTGTAATCGGGCTAGTTTCTACTTTCAGATGCAACAGGAACTTCTTGAGTTCGTCAATCCGTTCGCGAGATATTGGAGTTTGAAGTTAAGGAATGGTTGAGGAACCATCAAAATTTTCGCAAGTCTGATACTCGAAACCAATAACTGCTAAGGCCTAGGGCAAAAATACACATACCATTGTAATCGGGCGAGATTATGCTTTCAGATGCAACTGGAATTTCTCGAGTTCGTCAATCCGTTCGCGAGATATGGGAGTTTGAAGTTAAGGAATGGTTGAGAAACCACCAATATTTTCGCAATTCTGATGCTAGAAACGAATAACTGGAATCACCTAGGGAAAAAGTACACACACGATTGTAATCGGTCGACTTTCTACTTTCAGATGCAACAGGATGTAATCGAGTTCGTCAATCCGTTCGCGAGATATGGGAGTTTGAAGTTAAGGAATGCTTGAGAAACCATCAAAATTTCCGCAAAACTGATACTCGAAACCAATAACTGGAATGGCCTAGGGGAAAAGTACACACACCATTGTAATCGGGCGAGTTTCTACTTTCAGATACAACAGGAATTTCTCGAGTTCGTCAATGCGTTCGCGAGATATGGGAGTTTGAAGTTAAGGAATGGTTGAGAAATCACAAAAATTTTCGCAAGTCTGATACTCGAATCCAATAACTACTATGGCCTAGGGGAAAAATACACATACCGTTGTAATCGGGCGAGTTTCTGCTTTCAGATGCAATAGGAAATTCTCGAGTTCGTCAATCCGTTCGCGAGATATGGAAGTGTGAAGTTAAGAAATGGTTGAGAAACCATCAAAATTTTCGCAAGTCTGATACTCGAAACCAATAACTACAAAGGCCTAGGGGAATAACACACATATCTTCGTAATCGGGCGAGTTTCTAATTTTAGATGCAACAGGAGTTTCTCGAGTTCGTCAATCCGTTCGCGAGATATGGAAGTGTGAAGTTAAGGAATGGTTGAGAAACCATCAAAATTTTCGCAAGTCTGATACTCGAAACCAATAACTACAAAGGCCTAGGGGAATAACACACATATCTTCGTAATCGGGCGAGTTTCTAATTTTAGATGCAACAGGAGTTTCTCGATTTCGTCAATCCGTTCGCGAGATATGGAAGTGTGAAGTTAAGGAATGGTTGAGAAACCATCAAAATTTTCGTAAGTCTGATACTCGAAACAAATAACTACTATGGCCTAGGGGAAAAGTACACATACCGTTGTAATCGGAAGAGTTTCTACTCTCAGATGCAACAGAAATTTTTCCGATTCGTCAATCCGTTCGCGAAATATCGGAGTTGGAAGTTAAGGAATGGTTGAGAAACCATCAAAATTTTTGCAAGTCTGATACTCGAAACCAATAACTACAAATGCCTAGGGGAAAAGTACACATAACATTGTAATCGGGCGAGACTCTACTTTCACATGCAACAGGAATTTCTCGCGTTCGTCAATCCGTTCGCGAGATATGGGAGTTTGAAGTTAAGGAATGGTTGAGAAACCATCAAAATTTTCGCTGGTCTGATACTCGAAACCAATAACTGGAATGGCCTAGGGGAAAAGTACATACACCATTGTAATCGGGCGAGTTTCTACTTTCAGATACAACAGGAATTTCTCGAGTTCGTCAATGCGTTCGCGAGATATGGGAGTTTGAAGTTAAGGAATGGTTGAGAAATCACAAAAATTTTCGCAAGTCTGATACTCGAATCCAATAACTACTATGGCCTAGGGCAAAAATACACATACCGTTGTAATCTAGCGAGTTTCTGCTTTCAGATGCAATAGGAAATTCTCGAGTTCGTCAATCCGTTCGCGAGATATGGAAGTGTGAAGTTAAGGAATGGTTGAGAAACCATCAAAATTTTCGCAAGTCTGATACTCGAAACCAATAACTACAAAGGCCTAGGGGAATAACACACATATCTTTGTAATCGGGCGAGTTTCTAATTTTAGATGCAACAGGATTTCTCGAGTTCGTCAATCCGTTCGCGAGTTATGGAAGTGTGAAGTTAAGGAATGGTTGAGAAACCATCAAAATTTTCGCAAGTCTGATACTCGAAACCAATAACTACAAAGGCCTAGGGGAATAACACACATATCTTCGTAATCGGGCGAGTTTCTAATTTTAGATGCAACAGGAGTTTCTCGAGTTCGTCAATCCGTTCGCGAGATATGGAAGTGTGAAGTTAAGGAATGGTTGAGGAACCATCAAAATTTTCGCAAGTCTGATACTCGATTCCATAACAACTATGACCAAGGGCAAAAATACACATACCGTTGTAATCGGGCGAGTTTCTACTTTCAGATGGAATAGGAAATTCTCGAGTTCGTCAATCCGTTCGCGAGATATGGAAGTTTAAAGTTAAGGAATGGTTGAGAAACCATCAAAATTTTCGCAAGTCTGATACTCGAAACCAATAACTACAATGGCCTAGGGGAAAAATACACATACCGTTGTAATCGGGCGAGTATCTGCTGTCAGATGCAACAGGAATTTCTCGAGTTCGTCAATCCGTTCGCGGGATATGGGTGTTTGAAGTTAAGGAGTGGTTGAGAAACCATCAAAATTTTCGCAAGTCTGATACTCGAAACCAATAACTACTATGGCCTAGGGCAAAAATACACATACCTTTGTAATCGGGCGAGTTTCTACTTTCAGATGCAACAGGAATATCTCGAGTTCGTCAATCCGTTCGCGAGATATGGGAGTTTGAAATTAAGGAATGGTTGAGAAACCATCAAAATTTTCGCTGGTCTGATACTCGAAACCTATAACTGGAATGGCCTAGGGGAAAAGCACACACACCATTGTAATCGGGCGAGTTTCTACTTTCAGATGCAACAGGAATTTCTCGAGTTCGTCAATCCGTTCGCGAAATATGGGAGTTTGAATTTAAGGAATGGTTGAGAAACCATCAGAATTTTCGCAAGTCTGATACTCGAAACCAATAACTGGAATGGCCTAGGGGAATAGTACACACACCATTGTAATCGGGGAGTTTCTGCTTTCAGATGCAACAGGAATATCTCGAGTTTGTCAATCCGTTCGCGAGATATGGGAGTTTGAAGTTAAGGAATGGTTGAGAAAGCATCAAAATCTTCGCAAGTCTGATACTCGAAACGAATAACTACAAAGACCTAGGGGAAAAATACACATACCATTGTAATCGGGCGAGTTTCTGCTTTCAGATGCAACAGGAATATCTCGAGTTCGTCAATCCGTTCGCGAGATATGGGGGTTTGAACTTAAGGAATGGTTGAGAAACCATCAAAATTTTCGCTGGTCTGATACTCGAAACCTATAACTGGAATGGCCTAGGGGAAAAGCACACAAACCATTATAGTCGGGCGAGTTTCTACTTTCAGATGCAACAGGAATTTCTCGAGTTCGTCAATCCGTTCGCGAGATATGGGAGTTTGAAGTTAAGGAATGGTTCAGAAACCATCAATATTTTCGCAAGTCTGATACTCGAAACCTATAACTGGAATGGCCTAGGGGAAAAGTACACACACCATTGTAATCGGGCGAGTTTCTACTTTCAGATGCAACAGGAATTTCTCGAGTTCGTCAATCCTTTCGCGAGATATGCGAGTTTGAAATTAAGGAATGGTTGAGAAGCCATCAAAATTTTCGCAAGTCTGATACTCGATACAAATAACTACAATGGCCAAGGGGAAAAATAAACACACCATTGTAATCGGGCGAGTTTCTACTTTCAGATGCAACAGGAAATTCTCGAGTTCGTCAATCCGTTCGCGAAATATGGGAGTTTGAAGTTAAGGAATGGTTGAGAAAGCATCAAAATCTTCGCAAGTCTGATACTCGAAACGAATAACTACAAAGACCTAGGGGAAAAATACACATACCATTGTAATCGGGCGAGTTTCTGCTTTCAGATGCAACAGGAATATCTCGAGTTCGTCAATCCGTTCGCGAGATATGGGAGTTTGAAATTAAGGAATGGTTGAGAAGCCATCAAAATTTTCGCAAGTCTGATACTCGATACAAATAACTACAATGGCCAAGGGGAAAAATAAACATACCGTTGTAATCGGGCGAGTTTCTACTTTCAGATACAACAGGAATTTCGCGAGTTCGTCCATCCGTTCCTGAGATATGCGAGTTTGAAGTTAAGGAATGGTTGAGAATCCATCAAAATTTTCGCAAGTCTGATACTCGAAACCAATAACTGGAATGGCCTAGGGGAAAAGTACAGACACCATTGTAATCGGGTGAGTTTCTACTTTCAGATGCAACAGGAATTTCTCGAGATCGTCGATCAGTTCGCGAGATATGGGAGTTTGAAGTTAAGGAATGGTTGAGAAACCATCAAAAGTTTCGCAAGTCTGATACTCGAAACCAATAACTACTATTGCCTAGGGCAAAAATACACATACCATTGTAATCGGGTTAGTTTCTGCATTCAGATGAAACACGAATTTCGCGAGTACGTCAATCCTTTCGCGAGATATGCGAGTTTGAAATTAAGGAATGGTTGAGAAGCCATCAAAACTTTCACAAGTCTGATACTCGAAACAAATAACTACTATCGCCTAGGGCAAAAATTCACATACCGTTGTAATCGGGCGACATTCTACTTTCAGATGCAACAGGAATAACTCGAGTTCGTCAATCCGTTCGCGAGATATGGGAGTTTGAAGTTAAGGAATGGTTGAGAAACCATCAAAATATTCGCTGGTCTGATACTCGAAACCTATAACTGGAATGGCCTAGGGGAAAAGCACACAAACCATTATAATCGGGCGAGTTTCTAGTTTCAGATGCAACAGGAATTTCTCGAGTACGTCAATCCGTTCGCGAGATATGGGGGTTGGAAGTTAAGGAATGGTTCAGAAACCATAAAAATTTTCGCGAGTCTGATACTCGAAACCAATAACTACTATGGTGTAGGGCAAAAATACACATACCGTTGTAATCGGGCGAGTTTCTGCTCTCAGATTCAACAGGAATTTCTCGGGTTCGTCAATCCGTTCGCGAGATATGGGAGTTTGAAGTAAAGGAATGGTTGAGAAACCATCAAAATTTTCGCAAGTCTGATACTCGAAACCAATAACTGGAATGGCCTTGGGGAAAAGTACACGCACCATTGTAATCGGGCAGGTTTCTACTTTCAGATGCAACAGGAATTACTCGAGTTCGTCAATCCGTTCGCGAGATATGGGAGTTTGAAATTAAGGAATGGTTGAGGAACCAACAAAATTTTCGGAATCTGATACTCGAAACCAATAACTACTATGGTGTAGGGCAAAAATACACATACCGTTGTAATCGGGCGAGTTTCTGCTCTCAGATTCAACAGGAATTACTCGAGTTCGTCAATCCGTTCGCTAGATATGGGAGTTTGAAGTTAAGGAATGGTTGAGAAACGATCAAGATTTTCCAAGTCTGATACTCGAAACCAATAACTGGAATGGCCTTGGAGAAAAGTACAGGCACCATTGTAATCGGGCAGGTTTCTACTTTCAGATGCAACAGGAATTTCTCGAGTTCGTCAATCCGTTCGCGAGATATGGGAGTTTGAAGTTAAGGATTGGTTGAGAAACCATCAAAGTTTTCGCATGTCTGATACTCGAAAGGAATACCTACAATGGCCTAGGGGAAAAATACACATACCATTGTAAACGGGCGAGTTTCTGCTTTCAGATGCAACAGGAATTTCTCGAGTTCGTCAATCGGTTCGCGAGATATGGGAGTTTGGAGTTAAGAGACGGTTGAGAAACCATCAAAATTTTCGCAATTCTGATGCTAGAAACGAATAACTGCAATGGCCTATGGGAAAAGAACACTAATCGTTGCAATTGGGCGAGTTTCTACTTTCAGATACAACAGGAATTTCTCGATTTCGTCAATCCGTTCGCGAGATATGGGAGTTTGGAGTTAAGAGACGGTTGAGATATCATTAAAATTTTCGCAATTCTGATGCTAGAAACGAATAACTGGAATGGCCTGGGGAAAAGAACACATACCGTTGCAATCGGGCGAGTTTCTACTTTCAGATGAAACAGGAATTTCTCGAGTACGTCAATCCGTTCGCGAGATATGGGTGTTTGAAGTTAAGGAGTGGTTGACGAACCATCAAAATTTTCGCAAGTCTGATACTCGAAACCAATAACTACTATTGCCCAGGGCAAAAATACACATAACGTTGTAATCGGGTGAGTTTCTGCTTTCAGATGCAACAGGAATTTCTCGAGATCGTCGATCAGTTCGCGAGATATGCGAGTTTGAAATTAAGGAATGGTTGAGAAGCCATCAAAACTTTCACAAGTCTGATACTCGAAACAAATAACTACTATTGCCTAGGGCAAAAATACACATACCGTTGTAATCGGGCGACATTCTACTTTCAGATGCAACAGGAATATCTCGAGTTCGTCAATCCGTTTGCGAGATATGGGAGTTTGAAGTTACGGAATGGTTGAGAAACCATCAAAATTTTCGCTGGTCTGATACTCGAAACCTATAACTGGAATGGCCTAGGGGAAAAGCACACAAACCATTATAATCGGGCGAGTTTCTACTTTCAGATGCAACAGGAATTTCTCGAGTACGTCAATCCGTTCGCGAGATATGGGGGTTTGAAGTTAAGGAATGGTTCAGAAACCATAAAAATTTTCGCGAGTCTGATACTCGAAATCAGTAACTACTATGGCCTAGGGCAAAAATACACATACCGTTGTAATCGGGCGAGTTTCTGCTTTCAGATGCAACAGGAATTTCTCGAGTTCGTAAATCTGTTCGCGAGATACGGGAGTTTGGAGTTAAGAGACGGTTGAGAAACCATCAAAATTTTCGCAATTCTGAGGCTAGAAACGAATAACTGCAATGGCCTATGGGAAAAGAACACATATCGTTGCAATCGGGCGAGTTTCTACTTTCAGATGCAACAGGAATTTCTCGATTTCGTCAATCCGTTCGCGAGTTATGTGAGTTTGGAGTTAAGAGACGGTTGAGAAATCATCAAAATTTTCGCAATTCTGATGCTAGAAACGAATAACTGGAATGGCCTAGGGGGAAAGAACACATACCGTTGCAATCGGGCGAGTTTCTACTTTCAGATACAACAGGAATTTCGCGAGTTCGTCAATCCGTTCCTGAGATATGCGAGTTTGAAGTTAAGGAATGGTTGAGAATCCATCAAAATTTTCGCAAATCTGATATTCGAAACCAATAACTGGAATGGCCAAGGGGAAAAGTACACGCACCATTGTAATCGGGCAGGTTTCTACTTTCAGATGCAACAGGAATTACTCGAGTTCGTCAATCCGTTGGCGAGATATGGGAGTTTGAAATTAAGGAATGGTTGAGGAACCATCAAAATTTTCGCAAGTCTGATACTCGAAACCAATAACTACAATGGCCAAGGGGAAAAATAAACACACCATTGTAATCGGGCGAGTTTCTACTTTCAGATGCAACAGGAATTTCTCGAGTTCGTCAATCCGTTCGCGAAATATGGGAGTTTGAAGTTAAGGAATGGTTGAGAAAGCATCAAAATCTTCGCAAGTCTGATACTCGAAACGAATAACTACAAAGACCTAGGGGAAAAATACACATACCATTGTAATCGGGCGAGTTTCTGCTTTCAGATGCAACAGGAATATCTCGAGTTCGTCAATCCGTTCGCGAGATATGGGAGTTTGAAATTAAGGAATGGTTGAGAAGCCATCAAAATTTTCGCAAGTCTGATACTCGATACAAATAACTACAACGGCCAAGGGGAAAAATAAACATACCGTTGTAATCGGGCGAGTTTCTACTTTCAGATACAACAGGAATTTCGCGAGTTCGTCCATCCGTTCCTGAGATATGCGAGTTTGAAGTTAAGGAATGGTTGAGAATCCATCAAAATTTTCGCAAGTCTGATACTCGAAACCAATAACTGGAATGGCCTAGGGGAAAAGTACAGACACCATTGTAATCGGGTGAGTTTCTACTTTCAGATGCAACTGGAATTTCTCGAGATCGTCGATCAGTTCGCGAGATATGGGAGTTTGAAGTTAAGGAATGGTTGAGAAACCATCAAAAGTTTCGCAAGTCTGATACTCGAAACCAATAACTACTATTGCCTAGGGCAAAAATACACATACCATTGTAATCGGGTTAGTTTCTGCATTCAGATGAAACACGAATTTCGCGAGTACGTCAATCCTTTCGCGAGATATGCGAGTTTGAAATTAAGGAATGGTTGAGAAGCCATCAAAACTTTCACAAGTCTGATACTCGAAACAAATAACTACTATTGCCTAGGGCAAAAATTCACATACCGTTGTAATCGGGCGACATTCTACTTTCAGATGCAACAGGAATAACTCGAGTTCGTCAATCCGTTCGCGAGATATGGGAGTTTGAAGTTAAGGAATGGTTGAGAAACCATCAAAATATTCGCTGGTCTGATACTCGAAACCTATAACTGGAATGGCCTAGGGGAAAAGCACACAAACCATTATAATCGGGCGAGTTTCTAGTTTCAGATGCAACAGGAATTTCTCGAGTACGTCAATCCGTTCGCGAGATATGGGGGTTGGAAGTTAAGGAATGGTTCAGAAACCATAAAAATTTTCGCGAGTCTGATACTCGAAACCAATAACTACTATGGTGTAGGGCAAAAATACACATACCGTTGTAATCGGGCGAGTTTCTGCTCTCAGATTCAACAGGAATTTCTCGGGTTCGTCAATCCGTTCGCGAGATATGGGAGTTTGAAGTAAAGGAATGGTTGAGAAACCATCAAAATTTTCGCAAGTCTGATAATCGAAACCAATAACTGGAATGGCCTTGGGGAAAAGTACACGCACCATTGTAATCGGGCAGGTTTCTACTTTCAGATGCAACAGGAATTACTCGAGTTCGTCAATCCGTTCGCGAGATATGGGAGTTTGAAATTAAGGAATGGTTGAGGAACCAACAAAATTTTCGGAATCTGATACTCGAAACCAATAACTACTATGGTGTAGGGCAAAAATACACATACCGTTGTAATCGGGCGAGTTTCTGCTCTCAGATTCAACAGGAATTACTCGAGTTCGTCAATCCGTTCGCTAGATATGGGAGTTTGAAGTTAAGGAATGGTTGAGAAACGATCAAGATTTTCCAAGTCTGATACTCGAAACCAATAACTGGAATGGCCTTGGGGAAAAGTACAGGCACCATTGTAATCGGGCAGGTTTCTACTTTCAGATGCAACAGGAATTTCTCGAGTTCGTCAATCCGTTCGCGAGATATGGGAGTTTGAAGTTAAGGATTGGTTGAGAAACCATCAAAGTTTTCGCATGTCTGATACTCGAAAGGAATACCTACAATGGCCTAGGGGAAAAATACACATACCATTGTAAACGGGCGAGTTTCTGCTTTCAGATGCAACAGGAATTTCTCGAGTTCGTCAATCGGTTCGCGAGATATGGGAGTTTGGAGTTAAGAGACGGTTGAGAAACCATCAAAATTTTCGCAATTCTGATGCTAGAAACGAATAACTGCAATGGCCTATGGGAAAAGAACACTAATCGTTGCAATTGGGCGAGTTTCTACTTTCAGATACAACAGGAATTTCTCGATTTCGTCAATCCGTTCGCGAGATATGGGAGTTTGGAGTTAAGAGACGGTTGAGATATCATTAAAATTTTCGCAATTCTGATGCTAGAAACGAATAACTGGAATGGCCTGGGGAAAAGAACACATACCGTTGCAATCGGGCGAGTTTCTACTTTCAGATGAAACAGGAATTTCTCGAGTACGTCAATCCGTTCGCGAGATATGGGTGTTTGAAGTTAAGGAGTGGTTGACGAACCATCAAAATTTTCGCAAGTCTGATACTCGAAACCAATAACTACTATTGCCCAGGGCAAAAATACACATAACGTTGTAATCGGGTGAGTTTCTGCTTTCAGATGCAACAGGAATTTCTCGAGATCGTCGATCAGTTCGCGAGATATGCGAGTTTGAAATTAAGGAATGGTTGAGAAGCCATCAAAACTTTCACAAGTCTGATACTCGAAACAAATAACTACTATTGCCTAGGGCAAAAATACACATACCGTTGTAATCGGGCGACATTCTACTTTCAGATGCAACAGGAATATCTCGAGTTCGTCAATCCGTTTGCGAGATATGGGAGTTTGAAGTTACGGAATGGTTGAGAAACCATCAAAATTTTCGCTGGTCTGATACTCGAAACCTATAACTGGAATGGCCTAGGGGAAAAGCACACAAACCATTATAATCGGGCGAGTTTCTACTTTCAGATGCAACAGGAATTTCTCGAGTACGTCAATCCGTTCGCGAGATATGGGGGTTTGAAGTTAAGGAATGGTTCAGAAACCATAAAAATCTTCGCGAGTCTGATACTCGAAATCAGTAACTACTATGGCCTAGGGCAAAAATACACATACCGTTGTAATCGGGCGAGTTTCTGCTTTCAGATGCAACAGGAATTTCTCGAGTTCGTAAATCTGTTCGCGAGATACGGGAGTTTGGAGTTAAGAGACGGTTGAGAAACCATCAAAATTTTCGCAATTCTGAGGCTAGAAACGAATAACTGCAATGGCCTATGGGAAAAGAACACATATCGTTGCAATCGGGCGAGTTTCTACTTTCAGATGCAACAGGAATTTCTCGATTTCGTCAATCCGTTCGCGAGTTATGTGAGTTTGGAGTTAAGAGACGGTTGAGAAATCATCAAAATTTTCGCAATTCTGATGCTAGAAACGAATAACTGGAATGGCCTAGGGGGAAAGAACACATACCGTTGCAATCGGGCGAGTTTCTACTTTCAGATACAACAGGAATTTCGCGAGTTCGTCAATCCGTTCCTGAGATATGCGAGTTTGAAGTTAAGGAATGGTTGAGAATCCATCAAAATTTTCGCAAATCTGATATTCGAAACCAATAACTGGAATGGCCAAGGGGAAAAGTACACGCACCATTGTAATCGGGCAGGTTTCTACTTTCAGATGCAACAGGAATTACTCGAGTTCGTCAATCCGTTGGCGAGATATGGGAGTTTGAAATTAAGGAATGGTTGAGGAACCATCAAAATTTTCGCAAGTCTGATACTCGAAACCAATAACTACAATGGCCAAGGGGAAAAATAAACACACCATTGTAATCGGGCGAGTTTCTACTTTCAGATGCAACAGGAATTTCTCGAGTTCGTCAATCCGTTCGCGAAATATGGGAGTTTGAAGTTAAGGAATGGTTGAGAAAGCATCAAAATCTTCGCAAGTCTGATACTCGAAACGAATAACTACAAAGACCTAGGGGAAAAATACACATACCATTGTAATCGGGCGAGTTTCTGCTTTCAGATGCAACAGGAATATCTCGAGTTCGTCAATCCGTTCGCGAGATATGGGAGTTTGAAATTAAGGAATGGTTGAGAAGCCATCAAAATTTTCGCAAGTCTGATACTCGATACAAATAACTACAATGGCCAAGGGGAAAAATAAACATACCGTTGTAATCGGGCGAGTTTCTACTTTCAGATACAACAGGAATTTCGCGAGTTCGTCCATCCGTTCCTGAGATATGCGAGTTTGAAGTTAAGGAATGGTTGAGAATCCATCAAAATTTTCGCAAGTCTGATACTCGAAACCAATAACTGGAATGGCCTAGGGGAAAAGTACAGACACCATTGTAATCGGGTGAGTTTCTACTTTCAGATGCAACTGGAATTTCTCGAGATCGTCGATCAGTTCGCGAGATATGGGAGTTTGAAGTTAAGGAATGGTTGAGAAACCATCAAAAGTTTCGCAAGTCTGATACTCGAAACCAATAACTACTATTGCCTAGGGCAAAAATACACATACCATTGTAATCGGGTTAGTTTCTGCATTCAGATGAAACACGAATTTCGCGAGTACGTCAATCCTTTCGCGAGATATGCGAGTTTGAAATTAAGGAATGGTTGAGAAGCCATCAAAACTTTCACAAGTCTGATACTCGAAACAAATAACTACTATTGCCTAGGGCAAAAATTCACATACCGTTGTAATCGGGCGACATTCTACTTTCAGATGCAACAGGAATAACTCGAGTTCGTCAATCCGTTCGCGAGATATGGGAGTTTGAAGTTAAGGAATGGTTGAGAAACCATCAAAATATTCGCTGGTCTGATACTCGAAACCTATAACTGGAATGGCCTAGGGGAAAAGCACACAAACCATTATAATCGGGCGAGTTTCTAGTTTCAGATGCAACAGGAATTTCTCGAGTACGTCAATACGTTCGCGAGATATGGGGGTTGGAAGTTAAGGAATGGTTCAGAAACCATAAAAATTTTCGCGAGTCTGATACTCGAAACCAATAACTACTATGGTGTAGGGCAAAAATACACATACCGTTGTAATCGGGCGAGTTTCTGCTCTCAGATTCAACAGGAATTTCTCGGGTTCGTCAATCCGTTCGCGAGATATGGGAGTTTGAAGTAAAGGAATGGTTGAGAAACCATCAAAATTTTCGCAAGTCTGATACTCGAAACCAATAACTGGAATGGCCTTGGGGAAAAGTACACGCACCATTGTAATCGGGCAGGTTTCTACTTTCAGATGCAACAGGAATTACTCGAGTTCGTCAATCCGTTCGCGAGATATGGGAGTTTGAAATTAAGGAATGGTTGAGGAACCAACAAAATTTTCGGAATCTGATACTCGAAACCAATAACTACTATGGTGTAGGGCAAAAATACACATACCGTTGTAATCGGGCGAGTTTCTGCTCTCAGATTCAACAGGAATTACTCGAGTTCGTCAATCCGTTCGCTAGATATGGGAGTTTGAAGTTAAGGAATGGTTGAGAAACGATCAAGATTTTCCAAGTCTGATACTCGAAACCAATAACTGGAATGGCCTTGGGGAAAAGTACAGGCACCATTGTAATCGGGCAGGTTTCTACTTTCAGATGCAACAGGAATTTCTCGAGTTCGTCAATCCGTTCGCGAGATATGGGAGTTTGAAGTTAAGGATTGGTTGAGAAACCATCAAAGTTTTCGCATGTCTGATACTCGAAAGGAATACCTACAATGGCCTAGGGGAAAAATACACATACCATTGTAAACGGGCGAGTTTCTGCTTTCAGATGCAACAGGAATTTCTCGAGTTCGTCAATCGGTTCGCGAGATATGGGAGTTTGGAGTTAAGAGACGGTTGAGAAACCATCAAAATTTTCGCAATTCTGATGCTAGAAACGAATAACTGCAATGGCCTATGGGAAAAGAACACTAATCGTTGCAATTGGGCGAGTTTCTACTTTCAGATACAACAGGAATTTCTCGATTTCGTCAATCCGTTCGCGAGATATGGGAGTTTGGAGTTAAGAGACGGTTGAGATATCATTAAAATTTTCGCAATTCTGATGCTAGAAACGAATAACTGGAATGGCCTGGGGAAAAGAACACATACCGTTGCAATCGGGCGAGTTTCTACTTTCAGATGAAACAGGAATTTCTCGAGTACGTCAATCCGTTCGCGAGATATGGGTGTTTGAAGTTAAGGAGTGGTTGACGAACCATCAAAATTTTCGCAAGTCTGATACTCGAAACCAATAACTACTGTTGCCCAGGGCAAAAATACACATAACGTTGTAATCGGGTGAGTTTCTGCTTTCAGATGCAACAGGAATTTCTCGAGATCGTCGATCAGTTCGCGAGATATGCGAGTTTGAAATTAAGGAATGGTTGAGAAGCCATCAAAACTTTCACAAGTCTGATACTCGAAACAAATAACTACTATTGCCTAGGGCAAAAATACACATACCGTTGTAATCGGGCGACATTCTACTTTCAGATGCAACAGGAATATCTCGAGTTCGTCAATCCGTTTGCGAGATATGGGAGTTTGAAGTTACGGAATGGTTGAGAAACCATCAAAATTTTCGCTGGTCTGATACTCGAAACCTATAACTGGAATGGCCTAGGGGAAAAGCACACAAACCATTATAATCGGGCGAGTTTCTACTTTCAGATGCAACAGGAATTTCTCGAGTACGTCAATCCGTTCGCGAGATATGGGGGTTTGAAGTTAAGGAATGGTTCAGAAACCATAAAAATTTTCGCGAGTCTGATACTCGAAATCAGTAACTACTATGGCCTAGGGCAAAAATACACATACCGTTGTAATCGGGCGAGTTTCTGCTTTCAGATGCAACAGGAATTTCTCGAGTTCGTAAATCTGTTCGCGAGATACGGGAGTTTGGAGTTAAGAGACGGTTGAGAAACCATCAAAATTTTCGCAATTCTGAGGCTAGAAACGAATAACTGCAATGGCCTATGGGAAAAGAACACATATCGTTGCAATCGGGCGAGTTTCTACTTTCAGATGCAACAGGAATTTCTCGATTTCGTCAATCCGTTCGCGAGTTATGTGAGTTTGGAGTTAAGAGACGGTTGAGAAATCATCAAAATTTTCGCAATTCTGATGCTAGAAACGAATAACTGGAATGGCCTAGGGGGAAAGAACACATACCGTTGCAATCGGGCGAGTTTCTACTTTCAGATACAACAGGAATTTCGCGAGTTCGTCAATCCGTTCCTGAGATATGCGAGTTTGAAGTTAAGGAATGGTTGAGAATCCATCAAAATTTTCGCAAATCTGATATTCGAAACCAATAACTGGAATGGCCAAGGGGAAAAGTACACGCACCATTGTAATCGGGCAGGTTTCTACTTTCAGATGCAACAGGAATTACTCGAGTTCGTCAATCCGTTGGCGAGATATGGGAGTTTGAAATTAAGGAATGGTTGAGGAACCATCAAAATTTTCGCAAGTCTGATACTCGAAACCAATAACTACAATGGCCAAGGGGAAAAATAAACACACCATTGTAATCGGGCGAGTTTCTACTTTCAGATGCAACAGGAATTTCTCGAGTTCGTCAATCCGTTCGCGAAATATGGGAGTTTGAAGTTAAGGAATGGTTGAGAAAGCATCAAAATCTTCGCAAGTCTGATACTCGAAACGAATAACTACAAAGACCTAGGGGAAAAATACACATACCATTGTAATCGGGCGAGTTTCTGCTTTCAGATGCAACAGGAATATCTCGAGTTCGTCAATCCGTTCGCGAGATATGGGAGTTTGAAATTAAGGAATGGTTGAGAAGCCATCAAAATTTTCGCAAGTCTGATACTCGATACAAATAACTACAATGGCCAAGGGGAAAAATAAACATACCGTTGTAATCGGGCGAGTTTCTACTTTCAGATACAACAGGAATTTCGCGAGTTCGTCCATCCGTTCCTGAGATACGCGAGTTTGAAGTTAAGGAATGGTTGAGAATCCATCAAAATTTTCGCAAGTCTGATACTCGAAACCAATAACTGGAATGGCCTAGGGGAAAAGTACAGACACCATTGTAATCGGGTGAGTTTCTACTTTCAGATGCAACTGGAATTTCTCGAGATCGTCGATCAGTTCGCGAGATATGGGAGTTTGAAGTTAAGGAATGGTTGAGAAACCATCAAAAGTTTCGCAAGTCTGATACTCGAAACCAATAACTACTATTGCCTAGGGCAAAAATACACATACCATTGTAATCGGGTTAGTTTCTGCATTCAGATGAAACACGAATTTCGCGAGTACGTCAATCCTTTCGCGAGATATGCGAGTTTGAATTTAAGGAATGGTTGAGAAGCCATCAAAACTTTCACAAGTCTGATACTCGAAACAAATAACTACTATTGCCTAGGGCAAAAATTCACATACCGTTGTAATCGGGCGACATTCTACTTTCAGATGCAACAGGAATAACTCGAGTTCGTCAATCCGTTCGCGAGATATGGGAGTTTGAAGTTAAGGAATGGTTGAGAAACCATCAAAATATTCGCTGGTCTGATACTCGAAACCTATAACTGGAATGGCCTAGGGGAAAAGCACACAAACCATTATAATCGGGCGAGTTTCTAGTTTCAGATGCAACAGGAATTTCTCGAGTACGTCAATCCGTTCGCGAGATATGGGGGTTGGAAGTTAAGGAATGGTTCAGAAACCATAAAAATTTTCGCGAGTCTGATACTGGAAACCAATAACTACTATGGTGTAGGGCAAAAATACACATACCGTTGTAATCGGGCGAGTTTCTGCTCTCAGATTCAACAGGAATTTCTCGGGTTCGTCAATCCGTTCGCGAGATATGGGAGTTTGAAGTAAAGGAATGGTTGAGAAACCATCAAAATTTTCGCAAGTCTGATACTCGAAACCAATAACTGGAATGGCCTTGGGGAAAAGTACACGCACCATTGTAATCGGGCAGGTTTCTACTTTCAGATGCAACAGGAATTACTCGAGTTCGTCAATCCGTTCGCGAGATATGGGAGTTTGAAATTAAGGAATGGTTGAGGAACTAACAAAATTTTCGGAATCTGATACTCGAAACCAATAACTACTATGGTGTAGGGCAAAAATACACATACCGTTGTAATCGGGCGAGTTTCTGCTCTCAGATTCAACAGGAATTACTCGAGTTCGTCAATCCGTTCGCTAGATATGGGAGTTTGAAGTTAAGGAATGGTTGAGAAACGATCAAGATTTTCCAAGTCTGATACTCGAAACCAATAACTGGAATGGCCTTGGGGAAAAGTACAGGCACCATTGTAATCGGGCAGGTTTCTACTTTCAGATGCAACAGGAATTTCTCGAGTTCGTCAATCCGTTCGCGAGATATGGGAGTTTGAAGTTAAGGATTGGTTGAGAAACCATCAAAGTTTTCGCATGTCTGATACTCGAAAGGAATACCTACAATGGCCTAGGGGAAAAATACACATACCATTGTAAACGGGCGAGTTTCTGCTTTCAGATGCAACAGGAATTTCTCGAGTTCGTCAATCGGTTCGCGAGATATGGGAGTTTGGAGTTAAGAGACGGTTGAGAAACCATCAAAATTTTCGCAATTCTGATGCTAGAAACGAATAACTGCAATGGCCTATGGGAAAAGAACACTAATCGTTGCAATCGGGCGAGTTTCTACTTTCAGATACAACAGGAATTTCTCGATTTCGTCAATCCGTTCGCGAGATATGGGAGTTTGGAGTTAAGAGACGGTTGAGATATCATTAAAATTTTCGCAATTCTGATGCTAGAAACGAATAACTGGAATGGCCTGGGGAAAAGAACACATACCGTTGCAATCGGGCGAGTTTCTACTTTCAGATGAAACAGGAATTTCTCGAGTACGTCAATCCGTTCGCGAGATATGGGTGTTTGAAGTTAAGGAGTGGTTGACGAACCATCAAAATTTTCGCAAGTCTGATACTCGAAACCAATAACTACTATTGCCCAGGGCAAAAATACACATAACGTTGTAATCGGGTGAGTTTCTGCTTTCAGATGCAACAGGAATTTCTCGAGATCGTCGATCAGTTCGCGAGATATGCGAGTTTGAAATTAAGGAATGGTTGAGAAGCCATCAAAACTTTCACAAGTCTGATACTCGAAACAAATAACTACTATTGCGTAGGGCAAAAATACACATACCGTTGTAATCGGGCGACATTCTACTTTCAGATGCAACAGGAATATCTCGAGTTCGTCAATCCGTTTGCGAGATATGGGAGTTTGAAGTTACGGAATGGTTGAGAAACCATCAAAATTTTCGCTGGTCTGATACTCGAAACCTATAACTGGAATGGCCTAGGGGAAAAGCACACAAACCATTATAATCGGGCGAGTTTCTACTTTCAGATGCAACAGGAATTTCTCGAGTACGTCAATCCGTTCGCGAGATATGGGGGTTTGAAGTTAAGGAATGGTTCAGAAACCATAAAAATTTTCGCGAGTCTGATACTCGAAATCAGTAACTACTATGGCCTAGGGCAAAAATACACATACCGTTGTAATCGGGCGAGTTTCTGCTTTCAGATGCAACAGGAATTTCTCGAGTTCGTAAATCTGTTCGCGAGATACGGGAGTTTGGAGTTAAGAGACGGTTGAGAAACCATCAAAATTTTCGCAATTCTGAGGCTAGAAACGAATAACTGCAATGGCCTATGGGAAAAGAACACATATCGTTGCAATCGGGCGAGTTTCTACTTTCAGATGCAACAGGAATTTCTCGATTTCGTCAATCCGTTCGCGAGTTATGTGAGTTTGGAGTTAAGAGACGGTTGAGAAATCATCAAAATTTTCGCAATTCTGATGCTAGAAACGAATAACTGGAATGGCCTAGGGGGAAAGAACACATACCGTTGCAATCGGGCGAGTTTCTACTTTCAGATACAACAGGAATTTCGCGAGTTCGTCAATCCGTTCCTGAGATATGCGAGTTTGAAGTTAAGGAATGGTTGAGAATCCATCAAAATTTTCGCAAATCTGATATTCGAAACCAATAACTGGAATGGCCAAGGGGAAAAGTACACGCACCATTGTAATCGGGCAGGTTTCTACTTTCAGATGCAACAGGAATTACTCGAGTTCGTCAATCCGTTGGCGAGATATGGGAGTTTGAAATTAAGGAATGGTTGAGGAACCATCAAAATTTTCGCAAGTCTGATACTCGAAACCAATAACTATAATTGCTTAGGGGAAAACTACACATACCATTGTAATTGGGGGAGTTTCAACTTTCAGATGCAGCAGGAATTTCTGAAGTTCGTCAATCCGTTCGCAAGATATGGGAGAATATTTATAATTTCTATTATAAATCATTTGATCTATAGTTAAATTTGACACTAATACTCTAAATACATATTTCATATATTTTTTAATCTCTTTAGCCTCCAGAAGAATTTTATTTATACTATTTACTATATATAATTATTTACACAGAATTGGAAATAAATCTAATTATTTATTTATAATAATTTTTTTTTTTCACTTATCTTAAAAATTGGGATGTACTCTTTAAATGTTCGATTCATTTCTTTAATTTATTCATTAAATTGAATTAATCTATTCTTTATAATAACTTTAATAAAATTAATCCCTATGATTATTATAGAACTCGTATTAAAATTTAATAATGAAATTTATTTTATTTGCCTAATTAATGTAATTATTGCCCCTATCTTCTGCTTAAATAAAAAATCAATCAAAATAATTATAGGATATTCATCTGTTATACAAACATCTATTATAGTTATTTTATTAATAATTTACAAAGATACATTTTTAACATATTTCATTTTATATTCAACAATTTCTTCAAATTTAATTTTTATATTTAAAATAATAAAGATTAATTCTTCTTCCTAATTTAATATATTAACCTCTAATAAAAGAAAAATTATTTTATACTCAATAATTATTATGTACACAAATTTCCCACCTATAGCACTCTTTATACTGAAATGAATCGTCCTAGAAACATTAATAAATTCAAGAATAAAATTTATACTTTTAATAATTGTATATCTTTTTATAAGATTAATTACATCATGAAATTATTTAAATATATCCTTCTTATATTTTTTCCCTTCAATTAAATAAAAAATATATAACTAAATTAACCTTAATTTTCTAAACTATTATCTATTTATAACTTTTTTAATATTTATATTTATATTTATGATCTACTGGTTATATTAATTTTTAGCATAATTAATATATGTATTCAACAAATCACAAAAATTTTGGGATATTTTATTTCATATCAGCTATATGATCTGGTATAATTGGTTCTTCTTTAAGGATACTAATTCGAATAGGATTAAATAGGCCAGGAACTTGAATTAATATCGACCAAATTTATAACTCAATTGTAACATCACATGCTTTTGTAATAATTTTTTTTATAGTTTTACCATTTATAATCGGAAGATTCGGAAACTGAATAATTCCCTTAATAATTGCATCCCCTGATACAGCATTTCCCCGAATAAATAATATAAGATTGTGACTAATCCCCCCTTCATTATTACTTTTAATTCTTACAACACTATTATTCCCAGGCTCGGGAACTGGATGAACAATCTACCCTCCTTTGTCATCAAATCTTTATCACCCATCTTCATCTATAGACTTAACAATTATTTCTTTGCATATTGCAGGTGTCTCTTCAATTATAGGGTCAATTAATTTTATTGTTACAATTCTTAAAATAAAAAATAATGCTTTAAAATTCGATCAAATATCCTTAGTTGCTTGGTCAGTATTAATTACTACAATTTTGCTTCTTCTCTCACTACCTGTATTAGCCGGAGCTATTACTATGTTATTAACAGACCGAAATTTAAATATTTCCTTCTTTGATCCTACTGGGGGACGGGACCCAATTTTATTTCAACATTTATTTTGATTTTTTGAGCATCCTGAAGTCTATATTTTAATTTTACCCGGGTTTGGATTAATCTCCCATATCATTTTCAATGAAAGAGGGAAAAAGGAAACTTTTGGGAACCTAGGGATAGTTTATGCAATACTCGGAATTGGATTTCTTGGATTTATTGTGTGAGCACATCACATATTCATAGTAGGCTTAGATGTAGACACACGAGCTTATTTCACTTCGGCAACTATAATCATTGCAATTCCCACAGGAATCAAAGTATTTAGATGACTAGCTACGTACTACGGGTCAAAACTTATTATTAATCCTTCTATTATTTGATAATTTGGCTTTATTATCTTATTAGGAATTATATTATCAAACTCATCTATTGATATTATACTACATGATACATACTATGTTGTCTCTCATTTCCACTATGTACTGTCAATAGGAGCAGTATTTTCTATTATTGCTTCATTAATTCATTGATTCCCTTTATTCACAGGATTTACCCTAAATCAATTTTATCTTAAAACTCAATTTTATATAATATTTATTGGGGTAAATATAGCTTTTTTCCTTCAGCATTTTTTAGGAATGATAGGAATACCTCGACGTTATTCAGATTACCCGGATTCCTACTACTGTGAAAATTTATTATCATCTATTGGCTCAATAATTTCATTCAAAAGAATAATTTTACTCTTGTTTATTATATTGGAGCGATTTATAACTAAACGTCTAGCTATATTTAAATTTAATCAATCATCACTAGAATGACTCCAAAACTTTTCCCCAAAAGACCACTCATTTCTCTCTATTCCTCTAATTATTAAAAACAAATCTTAATATGGCAGATTAGTGCATGAAATTAAGATTCATTTATAAAATTTAATATTTTGATTAAAAATGTCCCATTGAAAAATAATTAATTTCCAAGACCCCAATTCGCCATATGCCGATAATTTAAATCTTTTTCACAACTTCACAATAATTATAATAATTATAATCTCTTCATTAACTCTAATAATTATATTAGATATTTTTACTAATAAATTTATCAATCGATTTTTACTTAAAAATCATCATATTGAAATTGTATGAACTTTACTCCCAATAATAATTTTAGGAGTAATTGCACTTCCTTCTTTAAAAACCCTATATTTTATTGATGAACTATGAATACACGTATACTTAACAATCAAATCAATTGGGCACCAATGATATTGATCCTATGAATACCCAGAATTTAATAATTTAAATTTTGACTCCTATATAGATAAAGATTTAAATAATATTTACATTTTTCGTCTCCTAGACGTAGATAATCGAATAATTATTCCATCTAATACACTAATTCGAATATTAACAACATCAAACGACGTAATTCACTCTTGAACTGTTCCGTCTTTAGGCTTAAAAATAGACTTAGTACCAGGGCGAATTAACCAAATAAATCTAATTACTAATCGACCTGGAGTATTTTACGGACAATGTTCTGAAATCTGCGGAGCTAATCACAGATTTATGCCAATTGTTGTGGAAAGAACTAATTATTCAAACTTTATTAATTGAATTAACAACCAAAATTAAATTTTAACCTACTCATATAATATTTAATTAAATCAAATCATTGGATGTCTGACAAAAGAATTGATTTTTTAAATCAAATTATAGTAATAAATTACTTCACTTTTCATTTTAAAACTTTAAGAATCATCTCTTTACATCGAAGCTCGATCAAAATTAATTTCTATACGTTCTTAATCATTTGTAATGCATCAATAAGATGAACATTGTTCGATTAATATTGGGAACATGCATAAATGTTAGTAACAATGGCGGAAATGAACAAACATTCACCGAAACCGTTCGCCTTCGCAGATTTCGCAATACCTTGACGTTTATTTATCATAATAATTAACAACCGTCGTTGGACCGTAGATTAAACAATTTTTCACAATGTTCCGGTATAAATAATGGATATAAAGCCATCAATTTCTTGAAGTATTTGGTTAGATCGAACAAATACAATCGAAGAAACCGTGCGATAAAATAAATGAATATTTCGCTACATATTGGAATTATAGTTTGTATGTATGCAAATATATCCTGAACCCGCAATTACAAATCCCTGTAACGTGGTAATTAAATGGGTTGACATCTATTGGAGAAAGGTTTAAACTACACTTAAGGGGTGAAAACACCTGGCGGAGAAACGCTCAAGTTTGTCGAGGAATTGTTCTAATTTCCACAAATAGATGGCGCGACAAGTACAATTTACCGACATTAGAGATAAGTATTTCCATTTGTATGATATTCCCTACCGCGCGATAAAATAAATAAATACTTTTGTACAAACTTTTGTATGTTTCATCTTTCGAATAAATGTAAAATTAAACCTTCCACGGTAAATTTTATTCTTGAATTTATTAATGCTTCTAGGACGATTTATTTCAGTATAAAGAGTGCTATAGGTGGGAAATTTGTGTACATAATAATTATTGAGTATAAAATAATTTTTCTTCTATTAGACGTTAATATATTAAATAAGGAAGAAAAGTTAATCTTTATTATTTTAAATATAAAAATTAAAATTAAATAAATTATTGAATATAAAATGAAATATGTTAAAAATGTATTTTTGCTAATTATTAATAAAATAACTATAATAGATGTTTGTATAACAGATGAATATCCTATAATTATTATGATTGATTTTTTTGTTTAAGCAAATGATAGGGGCAATAATTACATTAATTAGGCAAATAAAATAAATATCATTATTAAATTTAAATATGAGTTCTACAATAATTATAGGGATTAGATTTATTAAAGTTATTATAAAGAATAGATTAATTCAATTTAATGAATAAATTAATGAAATGAATCGAAAATTTAAAGAGTTCATCCCAATTTTTAAGATAAGTGAAAAAAATAATTATTATAAATAAACAATTAGATTTATTTCCGATTCTGTGTGCATTATTATATATAGTAAATAGTATAAGTAAAATTCTTCTGGAGGCTAAAGAGATTAAAAACTATATTAAATATGTATGTAGAGTATTATTGTCTAATTTAACTATAGATCAAATGATTTATAATAGAAATTATAAATATTAAAGTCATTTAATCGAAACGGAGAAACGGAGAATGAAACGAAGAATGAAACGGAGAAACGAAGAAATGAACGGAGAAATGAGGAAGGAAACGGAGAAACAAAGAAAGGAACGGAGAAACGAACGAAGAAACGGAGAAATGAAGAAAGCAACGGAGAAACGAAGAATGAAACGGAGAAACGAAGAAATGAACGGAGAAATGAGGAAGGAAACGGAGAAACAAAGAAAGGAAAGGAGAAACGAACGAAGAAACGGAGAAATGAACAAAGAAACGGAGAAACGAAGAAAGAAACGGAGGAACGGAGAAATAAATGGAGAAACGAACGAAGAAACGGAGAAACGAACAAAGAAACGGAGAAACGTACAAAGAAACGGAGAAACGAAGAAAGAAACGGAGAAACGAACAAAGAAACGGAGAAACGAAGAATGAAACGGAGGAACGGAGAAATAAATGGAGAAACGAAGAAATAAACGTAGGAACGAAGAAGGAAACGGAGAAACGAAGAAACAAACGGAGAAACGAAGAAAGAAACGGAGAAACGAAGAAAGAAACGGAGAAACGAAGAAAGAAACGGAGAAACGAAGAATGAAACGGAGAAACGAAGAAAGAAACGGAGAAATAAATGGAGAAACGAAGAAATAAACCGAGAAACGGAAAAAGAAACGGAAAAACGAACAAAGAAACGGAGAAACGAACAAAGAAACGGAGAAACGAAGAAAGAAACGGAAAAACGATGAAAGAAACGGAGAAACGAAGAAAGAAACGGAGAAATAAATGGAGAACGAAGAAATAAACGGAGAAACTAACAAGGAAACGGAGAAACGAAGAAAGAAACGAAGAAATAAATGGAGAAAATAACAAGGAAACGGAGAATCGAAGAAAGAAACGGAGAAACGAAGAAAGAAACGGAGGAACGGAGAAATAAATGGAGAAACAAAGAAATAAACGGAGAAACGTAGAATGAAACGGACAAACGAAGAAAGAAACGGAGAAACGAAGAAACGAAGAAGTAAACCGAGAAACGGAGAAAGAAACGGAGAAACGAAGAAAGAAACGGAGAAATAAAGGGAGAAACGAAGAAATAAACCGAGAAACGGAAAAAGAAACGGAAAAACGAACAAAGAAACGGAGAAACGAACAAAGAAACGGAGAAATGGAGAAATAAATGGAGAAACGAAGAAATAAACGGAGAAACGAAGAAAGAAACGGAGAAGCGATGAAAGAAACGGAGAAACGAAGAAATAAACGGAGAAACGAAGAAAGAAACGAAGATACGGAGAAAGAAACAGAGAAAGGAAGAAAGAAACAGAGAAACGAACAAAGAAACTCAGAAACGAAGAAAGAAATGGAGAAACGAACGAAGAAACGGAGAAACGAAGAAAGAAACGGAGAAACGAACAAAGAAACCGCGAAACGAAGAAAGAAACGGAGAAACGAAGAAAGAAACGGAGAAACGAAGAAAGAAACGGACAAATAAATGGAGAAACGAGGAAATAAACCGAGAAACGGAAAAAGAAACGGAAAAACGAACAAAGAAACGGAGAAACCAACAAAGAAACGGAGAAACGGAGAAAAAAATGGAGAAACGAAGAAATAAACGGAGAAACGAAGAAAGAAACGGAGAAACGATGAAAGAAACGGAGAAACGAAGAAATAAACGGAGAAACGAAGAAAGAAACGAAGATACGGAGAAAGAAACGCAGAAACGAAGAAAGAAACGGAGAAACGAAGAAACGAAGAAGTAAACCGAGAAACGGAGAAAGAAACGGAGAAACGAAGAAAGAAACGGAGAAACGAAGAAAGAAACGGAGAAACGAAGAAAGAAACGGAGAAACGAAGAAAGAAACGGAGAAACGAAGAAAGAAACGGAGAAACGAAGAAAGAAACGGACAAATAAATGGAGAAACGAGGAAATAAACCGAGAAACGGAAAAAGAAACGGAAAAACGTACAAAGAAACGGAGAAACCAACAAAGAAACTGAGAAACGGAGAAATAAAATGAGAAACGAAGAAATAAACGGAGAAACGAAGAAAGAAACGGAGACACGATGAAAGAAACGGAGAAACGAAGAAATAAACGGAGAAACGAAGAAAGAAACGAAGATACGGAGAAAGAAACAGAGAAAGGAAGAAAGAAACAGAGAAACGAACAAAGAAACTCAGAAACGAAGAAAGAAACGGAGTAACGAAGAAAGAAACTGAGAAATGCAGAAAGAAACGGAGAATCGGAGAAGTAAATGGAGAAACGAAGAAATAGACCGAGAAATGGAGAAAGAAACGGGGAAACCTACAAAGAAACGGAGAAACGAAGAAAGAAACGGAGAAACGAAGAAAGAAACGGAGAAACGAAGAAAGAAACGGAGAAACGAAGAAAGAAAGGGAGTAACGAAGAAAGAAACGATGAAACGAAGAAAGAAACGGAGAAACAAACGGAGAAACGAAGAAATAAACGGAGAAACGAAGAAAGAAATAGAGAAACGGAGAAAGAAACGGAGAAACGAAGAATGAAACGGAGAAACGATGAAAGAAACGGAGAAACGAAGAATGAAACGGAGAAACGAAGAAATAAACGGAGAAACGAAGAAAGAAATAGAGAAACGGAGAAAGAAACGGAGAAACGAAGAACTGAACCGAGAAACGGAGAAAGAAGCGGAGAAACGAAGAAAGAAACAGAGAAACGAACAATGAAACGCAGAAACGAACAAAGAAACGGAGAAACGAAGAAAGAAACGGAGGAACGGAGTAATAAATGGAGAAACGAAGAAATAAACGGAGAAACGAAGAAAGAAACGGAGAAACAAAGAAAGAAATGGAGAAACGAACGAAGAAACGGAGAAACGAACAAAGAAACGGAGAAACGATGAAAGAAACGGAGAAACGAAGAAAGAAACGGAGAAATAAATGGAGAAACGAAGAAATAAACGGAGAAACTAACAAGGAAACGGAGAAACGAAGAAAGAAACGGATAAACGAAGAAAGAAACGGAGGAACGGAGAAATAAATGGAGAAATAAATGGAGAAACGAAGGAATAAACAGTGAAACGGAAAAAGAGACGGAGAAACGAAGAAAGAAACGGAGAATCGAAGAAAGAAACTGAGAAACGAAGAAAGAAACGGAGAAACGAACAAAGAAACGGAGAAACGAACAGAGAAACGGAGAAACGAAGAAAGAAACGGAGAAACGAAGAAAGAAACGGAGAAGCGAAGAAGGAAACGGAGAAACGAAGAAAGAATCGGAGAAACAAAGAATGAAACGGTGAAACGAAGAAAGAAACGGAGAAACGAACAAAGAAACGGAGAAACGAAGAAAGATACGGAGAAATAAGAGGAGAAACGAAGAAATAAACGGAGAAACGATCAAGGAAACGGAGAAACGAAGAAAGAAACGGAGAAACAAAGAAAGAAACGGAGAAACGAAGAAAGAAACGCAGAAACGAAGAAAGAAACGGAGAAACGAAGAATGCAACGGAGAAACGAAGAATGAAACGGAGGAACGGAGAAATAAATGGAGAAACGAAGAAATAAACGGAGGAACGAAGAAGGAAACGGAGAAACGAAGAAAGAAACGGAGGAACGGAGTAATAAATGGAGAAACGAAGAAATAAACGGAGAAACGAAGAAAGAAACGGAGAAACAAAGAAAGAAATGGAGAAACGAACGAAGAAACGGAGAAACGAACAAAGAAACGGAGAAACGATGAAAGAAACGGAGAAACGAAGAAAGAAACGGAGAAATAAATGGAGAAACGAAGAAATAAACGGAGAAACTAACAAGGAAACGGAGAAACGAAGAAAGAAACGGATAAACGAAGAAAGAAACGGAGGAACGGAGAAATAAATGGAGAAATAAATGGAGAAACGAAGGAATAAACAGTGAAACGGAAAAAGAGACGGAGAAACGAAGAAAGAAACGGAGAATCGAAGAAAGAAACTGAGAAACGAAGAAAGAAACGGAGAAACGAACAAAGAAACGGAGAAACGAACAGAGAAACGGAGAAACGAAGAAAGAAACGGAGAAACGAAGAAAGAAACGGAGAAGCGAAGAAGGAAACGGAGAAACGAAGAAAGAATCGGAGAAACAAAGAATGAAACGGTGAAACGAAGAAAGAAACGGAGAAACGAACAAAGAAACGGAGAAACGAAGAAAGATACGGAGAAATAAGAGGAGAAACGAAGAAATAAACGGAGAAACGATCAAGGAAACGGAGAAACGAAGAAAGAAACGGAGAAACAAAGAAAGAAACGGAGAAACGAAGAAAGAAACGCAGAAACGAAGAAAGAAACGGAGAAACGAAGAATGCAACGGAGAAACGAAGAATGAAACGGAGGAACGGAGAAATAAATGGAGAAACGAAGAAATAAACGGAGGAACGAAGAAGGAAACGGAGAAACGAAGAAACAAACGGAGAAACGACGAAAGAAACGGAGAAACGAAGAAAGAAACGGAGAAACGAAGAAAGAAACGGAGAAACGAAGAAACGAAGAAGTAAACCGAGAAACGGAGAATGAAACGGAGAAAGGAACAAAGAAACGGAGAAACGAAGAAAGAAACGGAGAAACGATGAAAGAAACGGTGGAACGAAGAAAGAAACGGAGAAATAAATGGAGAAACGAAGAAATAAACGGAGAAACTAACAAGGAAACGGAGAAACGAAGAAAGAAACGGAGAAACGAAGAAAGAAACGGAGGAACGGAGAAATAAATGGAGAAACGAAGAAATAAACGGAGAAACGTAGAATGAAACGAAGAAACGAAGAATGAAACGGAGAAACGAAGAAACGAAGAAGTAAACCGAGAAACGGAGAAAGAAACGGAGAAACGAAAAAAGAAACGGAGAAACGAAGAAAGAAACGGAGAAACGAAGACAGAAACGGAGAAACGAAGAAAGAAACGGAGTAACGAAGAAAGAAACGGAGTAACGAAGAAAGAAACGATGAAACGAAGAAAGAAACGGAGAAATAAATGGAGAAAGGAAGAAATAAACATAGAAACGGAAACAGAGACGGAGAAACGAACAAAGAAACGGAGAAACGAAGAAAGAAACGGAGAAACGAAGAAAGAAACGCAGAAACGAACAAAGAAACAGAGAAACGAAGAAAGAAACGCAAAAACGAAGAAAGAATCGGAGAAACAAAGAATGAAACGGAGAAACGAACAAAGAAACGGAGAAACGAACAAAGAAACGGAGAAACGAAGAAAGATACGGAGAAATAAGAGGAGAAACGAAGAAATAAACGGAGAAACGATCAAGGAAACGGAGAAACGAAGAAAGATACGGAGAAATAAGAGGAGAAACGAAGAAATAAACGGAGAAACGATCAAGGAAACGGAGAAACGAACAAAGAAACGGAGAAACGAAGAAAGAAACGGAGAAACGAAGAAAGAAACGCAGAAACGAAGAAAGAAACGGAGAAACGAAGAATGCAACGGAGAAATAAATGGAGAAACGAAGAAATAAACGGAGAAACGAACAAGGAAACGGACAAACGAAGAAAGAAACGAAGAAACGAAGAAAAAAACGGAGAAACGAAGAAAGAAACGGAGAAACGAAGAAAGAAGCGGAGAAACCAAGAAAGAAACGGAGAAACGCAGAATGAAACGGAGAAACGAAGAAAGAAACGGAGAAACGAAGAAAGAAACGGAGAAACGAAGAAAGAAACGGAGTAACGAAGAAAGAAACGAAGGAACGAAGAAAGAAACGGAGAAATAACTGGAGAAACGAAGAAATAAACAGAGAAACGGAAAAAGGGACGGAGAAACGAAGAAAGAAACGGAGAAACGAAGAAAGAAACGGAGAAACGAAGAAAGAAACTGAGAAATGCAGAAAGAAACGGAGAATCGGAGAAGTAAATGGAGAAACGAAGAAATAGACCGAGAAATGGAGAAAGAAACGGGGAAACCAACAAAGAAACGGAGAAACGAAGAAAGAAACGGAGAAACGAAGAAAGAAACGGAGAAACGAAGAAAGAAACGGAGAAACGAAGAAAGAAAGGGAGTAACGAAGAAAGAAACGATGAAACGAAGAAAGAAACGGAGAAATAAACGGAGAAACGAAGAAATAAACATAGAAACGGAAACAGAAACGGAGAAACGAACAAAGAAACGGAGAAACGAAGAAAGAAACGGAGAAACGTAGAAAGAAACGGAGATACGAACAAAGAAACGGAGAAACGAACAAAGAAACGGAGAAACGAAGAAAGAAACGGAGGAACGGAGAAATAAATGGAGAAATGAAGGAATAAACGGAGAAATGATGAAAGAAACGGAGAAACGAAGAAAGAAACGGAGAAACGAAGAAAGAAACGCAGAAACGAACAAAGAAACAGAGAAACGAAGAAAGAAACGCAAAAACGAAGAAAGAATCGGAGAAACAAAGAATGAAACGGAGAAACGAAGAAAGAAACGGAGAAGCGAACAAAGAAACGGAGAAACGAACAAAGAAACGGAGAAACGAAGAAAGAAACGCAGAAACGAAGAAAGAAACGGAGAAACGAAGAATGCAACGGAGAAATAGATGGAGAAACGAAGAAATAAACGGAGAAACGAACAAGGAAACGGACAAACGAAGAAAGAAACGGAGAAACGAAGAAAGAAACGGAGAAACGAACAAAGAAACGGAGAAACGAAGAAAGAAACGTAGAAACGAAGAAAGAAGCGGAGAAACGAACAAAGAAACGGAGAAACGAAGAAAAAAACGGAGAAACGAAGAAAGAAACGGAGAAACGAAGGAAGAGACGGAGAAACGAAGAAAGAAACGGAGAAACGGAGAATGAAACGGAGAAACGAAGAAAGAAACGGAGAAACGAAGAAAGAAACGGAGAAACGAAGAAAGAAACGGAGTAACGAAGAAAGAAACGAAGGAACGAGAAAGAAACGGAGAAATAAATGGAGAAACGAAGAAATAAACAGAGAAACGGAAAAAGGGACGGAGAAACGAAGAAAGAAACGGAGAAACGAAGAAAGAAACTGAGAAACGAAGAAAGAAACGGAGAAAGGAACAAAGAAACGGAGAAACGAACAGAGAAACGGAGAAACGAACAAAGAAACGGAGAAACGGAGAAATAAATGCAGGAACGAAGAAATAAACGGAGAAATGAAGAAAGAAACGGTGAAACGAAGAAAGAAACGGAGAAACGAAGAAAGAAACGGAGAAACGAAGAAAGAAACGGAGGAACGGAGAAATAAATGGAGAAACGAAGAAATAAACGGAGGAACGAAGAAAGAAACGGAGAAACGAACAAAGAAACAAAGAAACGAAGAAAGAAACGGAGAAACGAACAAAGAAACGGAGAAACGAAGAAAGAAACGCAGAAACGAGGAAAGAAACGGAGAAACGAAGAATGAAACGGAGAAATAAATGGAGAAACGAAGAAATAAACGGAGAAACGAACAAGGAAACGGACAAACGAAGAAAGAAACGGAGATACGAAGAAAGAAACGTAGAAACGAAGAAAGAAACGGAGAAACGAACAAAGAAACGGAGAAACGAAGAAAGAAACGCAGAAACGAGGAAAGAAACGGAGAAACGAAGAATGAAACGGAGAAATAAATGGAGAAACGAAGAAAGAAACGGAGAAACGGAGAATGAAACGGAGAAACGAAGAAAGAAACGGAGAAACGAAGAAAGAAACGGAGAAACGAAGAAAGAATCGGAGAAACGAAGTAAGAAACGGAGAAACGAAGAATGAAACGGAGGAACGGAGAAATAAATGGAGAAACGAAGAAATAAACGGAGAAAGAAACGGAGAAATAAATGGAGAAACAAAGAAATAAAAGGAGAAACTAACAAGGAAACGGAGAAACGAAGAAAGAAACGGAGAAACGAAGAATGAAACGGAGGAACGGAGAAATAAATGGAGAAACGAAGAAATAAACGGAGGAACGAAGAACGAAACGGAGAAACGAAATAAGAAACTGAGAAACGAACAAAGAAACGGAGAAACGAACAGAGAAACGGAGAAACGAAGAAAGAAACGGAGAAACGGAGAAATAAATGGAGGAACGAAGAAATAAACGGAGAAATGAAGAAAGAAACGGTGAAACGAAGAAAGAAACGGAGAAACGAAGAAAGAAACGGAGAAACGAAGAAAGAAACGGAGAAACGAAGAAATAAACGTAGAAACGAACAGAGAAACGGAGAAACGAACAAAGAAACGGAGAAACGAAGAAAGAAACGGAGAAACGAAGAAAGAAACGCAGAAACGAAGAAAGAAACGGAGAAACGAAGAATGAAACGGAGAAACGAAGAAAGACACGGAGAAACGAACAAAGAAACGGAGAAATGAAGAAAGAAACGGAGAAACGAAGAAAGAAACGGAGAAACGAAGAAAGAAACGCAGAAACGAAGAAAGAAACGAAGAAACGAAGAATGCAACGGAGAAACGAAGAAACGAAGAAGTAAACCGAGAAACGGAGAAAGAAACAGAGAATCGAACAAAGAAACGGAGAAACGAAGAAAGAAACGGAGAAACGATGAATGAAACGGAGATACGAAGAAAGAAACGGAGAAATAAATGGAGAAACGAAGAAATAAACGGAGAAACGAAGAAAGAAACGCAGAAACGAAGAAAGAAACGGAGAAACGAAGAATGCAACGGAGAAATAAATGGAGAAACGAAGAAATAAACAGAGAGACGAACAAGGAAACGGACAAACGATGAACGAAACGGAGAAACGAAGAAAGAAACGGAGAAACGAACAAAGAAACGGAGAAACGAAGAAACGAAGAAGTATACCGAGAAACGGAGAAAGAAACAGAGAAACGAGCAAAGAAACGGAGAAACGAAGAAAGAAACGGAGAAACGATGAAAGAAACGGAGAAACGAAGAAAGAAACGGAGAAATAAATGGAGAAACGAAGAAATAAACGGAGAAACTAACAAGGAAACGGAGAAACGAAGAAAGAAACGGATAAACGAAGAAAGAAACGGAGGAACGGAGTAATAAATGGAGAAATAAATGGAGAAACGAAGGAATAAACAGTGAAACGGAAAAAGAGACGGAGAAACGAAGAAAGAAACGGAGAATCGAAGAAAGAAACTGAGAAACGAAGAAAGAAACGGAGAAACGAACAAAGAAACGGAGAAACGAACAGAGAAACGGAGAAACGAAGAAAGAAACGGAGAAACGAAGAAAGAAACGGAGAAGCGAAGAAGGAAACGGAGAAACGAAGAAAGAATCGGAGAAACAAAGAATGAAACGGTGAAACGAAGAAAGAAACGGAGAAACGAACAAAGAAACGGAGAAACGAACAAAGAAACGGAGAAACGAAGAAAGATACGGAGAAATAAGAGGAGAAACGAAGAAATAAACGGAGAAACGATCAAGGAAACGGAGAAACGAAGAAAGAAACGGAGAAACAAAGAAAGAAACGGAGAAACGAAGAAAGAAACGCAGAAACGAAGAAAGAAACGGAGAAACGAAGAATGCAACGGAGAAATAAATGGAGAAACGAAGAAATAAACAGAGAGACGAACAAGGAAACGGACAAACGAAGAACGAAACGGAGAAACGAAGAAAGAAACGGAGAAACGAACAAAGAAACGGAGAAACGAACAAAGAAACGGAGGAACGGAGAAATAAATGGAGAAATAAATGGAGAAACGAAGGAATAAACAGTGAAACGGAAAAAGAGACGGAGAAACGAAGAAAGAAACGGAGAATCGAAGAAAGAAACTGAGAAACGAACAAAGAAACGGAGAAACGAACAAAGAAACGGAGAAACGAACAGAGAAACGGAGAAACGAAGAAAGAAACGAAGAAACGAAGAAAGAAACGGAGAAACGAAGAAGGAAACGGAGAAATGGAAAAAGAGACGGAGAAACGAAGACAGAAACGGAGAAACGAAGAAAGAAACTGAGAAACGAAGAAAGAAACGGAGAAACGAACAAAGAAACGGAGAAACGAACAGAGAAACGGAGAAACGAAGAAAGAAACGGAGAAGCGGAGAAATAAATGGAGGAACAAAGAAATAAACGGAGAAATGAAGAAAGAAACGGTGAAACGAAGAAAGAAACGGAGAAACGAAGAAAGAAACGGAGAAACGAAGAAAGAAACGGAGAAACGAACAAAGAAACGGAGAAACGAACAAAGAAACGGAGAAACGAAGAAAGAAACGGTGAAACGAAGAAAGAAACGGAGAAACGGAGAATGAAACGGAGAAACGAAGAAAGAAACGGAGAAACGAAGAAAGAAACGGAGAAACGAAGAAAGAAACGGAGTAACGAAGAAAGAAACGAAGGAACGAAGAAAGAAACGGAGAAATAAATGGAGAAACGAAGAAATAAACAGAGAAACGGAAAAGAGACGGAGAAACGAAGAAAGAAATGGAGAATCGAAGAAAGAAACTGAGAAACGAAGAAAGAAACGGAGAAACGAACAAAGAAACGGAGAAACGAACAGAGAAACGGAGAAACGAAGAAAGAAACGGAGAAACGAAGAAAGAAACGGAGAAACGAAGAAGGAAACGGAGAAATGGAAAAAGAGACGGAGAAACGAAGACAGAAACGGAGAAACGAAGAAAGAAACTGAGAAACGAAGAAAGAAACGGAGAAACGAACAAAGAAACGGAGAGACGAACAGAGAAACGGAGAAACGAAGAAAGAAACGGAGAAGCGGAGAAATAAATGGAGGAACGAAGAAATAAACGGAGAAATGAAGAAAGAAACGGTGAAACGAAGAAAGAAATGGAGAAACGAAGAAAGAAACGGAGAAACGAAGAAAGAAACGGAGAAACGAAGAAAGAAACGGAGAAGCTGTAAAATAAATGGAGAAATGAAGAAATAAACGGAGAAACGATGAAAGAAACGGAGAAACGAACAAAGAAACGGAGAAACGAAGAAAGAATCGGAGAAACGAAGTAAGAAACGGAGAAACGAAGAATGAAACGGAGGAACGGAGAAATAAATGGAGAAACGAAGAAATAAACGGAGGAACGAAGAAGGAAACGGAGAAACGAAGAAACAAACGGAGAGACGAAGAAAGAAACGGAGAAACGAAGAAAGAAACGGAGAAACGAAGAAACGAAGAAGTAAACCGAGAAACGGAGAAAGAAACGGAGAAACGAACAAAGAAACGGAGAAACGAAGAAAGAAACGGAGAAAGAAACGGAGAAATAAATGGAGAAACAAAGAAATAAAAGGAGAAACTAACAAGGAAACGGAGAAACGAAGAAAGAAACGGAGAAACGAAGAAAGAAACGGAGGAACGGAGAAATAAATGGAGAAATAAATGGAGAAACGAAGGAATAAACAGAGAAACGGAAAAAGAGACGGAGAAACGAAGAAAGAAACGGAGAATCGAAGAAAGAAACTGAGAAACGAAGAAAGAAACGGAGAAACGAACAAAGAAACGGAGAAACGAACAGAGAAACGGAGAAACGAAGAAAGAAACGGAGAAACGAAGAAAGAAACGGAGAAACGAAGAAGAAAACGGAGAAACGAACAAAGAAACGGAGAAACGAAGAAAGAATCGGAGAAACAAAGAATGAAACGGTGAAACGAAGAAAGAAACGGAGAAACGAACGAAGAAACGGAGAAACGAAGAAAGAAACGGAGAAACGAAGAAAGAAACGCAGAAACGAAGAAAGAAACGGAGAAACGAAGAATGCAACGGAGAAATAAATGGAGAAACGAAGAAATAAACGGAGAAACGAACAAGGAAACGGAGAAACGAAGAACGAAACGGAGAAACGAAGAAAGAAACGGAGAAACGAACAAAGAAACGGAGAAACGAAGAAAGAAACGGAGAAACGAAGAAAGAAGCGGAGAAACGAACAAAGAAACGGAGAAACGAAGAAAGAAACGGAGAAACGAAGAAAGAAACGGAGAAACGAAGAAAGAAACGGAGAAACGAAGAAAGAAACGGAGAAGCGGAGAAATAAATGGAGGAACGAAGAAATAAACGGAGAAATGAAGAAAGAAACGGTGAAACGAAGAAAGAAACGGAGAAACGAAGAAAGAAACGGAGAAACGAAGAAAGAAACGGAGAAACGAACAAAGAAACGGAGAAACGAAGAAAGAAACGGAGTAACGAAGAAAGAAACGAAGGAACGAAGAAAGAAACGGAGAAATAAATGGAGAAACGAAGAAATAAACAGAGAAGCGGAAAAAGAGACGGAGAAACGAAGAAAGAAACGGAAAAACGAAGAAAGAAACGGAGAAACGAAGAAAGAAACGGAGAAACGAAGAAAGAAACGGAGAAACGGAGAATGAAACGGAGAAACGAAGAAAGAAACGGAGAAACGAAGAAAGAAACGGAGAAACGAAGAAAGAAACGGAGTAACGAAGAAAGAAACGAAGGAACGAAGAAAGAAACGGAGAAATAAATGGAGAAACGAAGAAATAAACAGAGAAACGGAAAAAGAGACGGAGAAACGAAGAAAGAAACGGAGAAACGGAGAAACGAAGAAAGAAACGGAGAAACGAAGAAAGAAACGGAGAATCGAAGAAAGAAACGGAGTAACGAAGAAAGAAACGAAGGAACGAAGAAAGAAACGGAGAAATAAATGGAGAAACGAAGAAATAAACAGAGAAGCGGAAAAAGAGACGGAGAAACGAAGAAAGAAACGGAAAAACGAAGAAAGAAACGGAGAAGCGGAGAATGAAACGGAGAAACGAAGAAAGAAACGGAGAAACGCAGAAAGAAACGGAGAAACGAAGAAAGAAACGGAGTAACGAAGAAAGAAACGGTGAAACGAAGAAAGAAACGGAGAAACGAAGAAAGAAACGGAGAAACGAAGAAAGAAACGGAAAAACGAAGAAAGAAACGGAGAAACGAACAAAGAAACGAAGAAACGAAGAAAGAAACGGAGAAACGAACAAAGAAACGGAGAAACGAAGAAAGAAACGCAGAAACGCGGAAAGAAACGGAGAAACGAAGAATGAAACGGAGAAATAAATGGAGAAACGAAGAAATAAACGGAGAAACGAACAAGGAAACGGACAAACGAAGAAAGAAACGGAGATACGAAGAAAGAAACGGAGAAACGAACAAAGAAACGGAGAAACGAAGAAAGAAACGGAGAAACGAAGAAAGAAACGGAGAAACGAACAAAGAAACGGAGAAACGAAGAAAGAAACGGAGAAACGAAGAAAGAAACGGAGTAACGAAGAAAGAAACGAAGGAACGAAGAAAGAAACGGAGAAATAAATGGAGAAACGAAGAAATAAACAGAGAAACGGAGAAATAGATGGAGAAACGAAGAAATAAACGGAGAAACGAACAAGGAAACGGACAAACGAAGAAAGAAACGGAGAAACGAAGAAAGAAACGGAGAAACGAACAAAGAAACGGAGAAACGAAAAAAGAAACGTAGAAACGAAGAAAGAAGCGGAGAAACGAACAAAGAAACGGAGAAACGAAGAAAAAAACGGAGAAACGAAGAAAGAAACGGAGAAACGAAGAAAGAGACGGAGAAACGAAGAAAGAAACGGAGAAACGGAGAATGAAACGGAGAAACGAAGAAAGAAACGGAGAAACGAAGAAAGAAACGGAGAAACGAAGAAAGAAACGGAGTAACGAAGAAAGAAACGAAGGAACGAGAAAGAAACGGAGAAATAAATGGAGAAACGAAGAAATAAACAGAGAAACGGAAAAAGGGACGGAGAAACGAAGAAAGAAACGGAGAAACGAAGAAAGAAACTGAGAAACGAAGAAAGAAACGGAGAAAGGAACAAAGAAACGGAGAAACGAACAAAGAAACGGAGAAACGAAGAAAGAAACGGTGAAACGAGGAAAGAAACGGAGAAACGGAGAATGAAACGGAGAAACGAAGAAAGAAACGGAGAAACGAAGAAAGAAACGGAGAAACGAAGAAAGAAACGGAGAAACGAAGAAAGAAACGGAGAAACGAAGAAAGAAACGGAGTAACGAAGAAAGAAACGGTGAAACGAAGAAAGAAACGGAGAAACGAAGAAAGAAACGGAGAAACGAAGAAAGAAACGGAGAAACGAACAAAGAAACGGAGAAACGAACAAAGAAACGGAGAAACGAACAAAGAAACGGAGAAACTGTAAAATAAATGGAGAAATGAAGAAATAAACGGAAAAACGATGCAAGAAACGGAGAAACGAAGAAAGAAACGGAGAAACGAAGTAAGAAACGGAGAAACGAAGAATGAAACGGAGGAACGGAGAAATAAATGGAGGAACGAAGAAATACACGGAGGAACGAAGAAGGAAACGGAGAAACGAAGAAAGAAACGGAGAAACGGAGAATGAAACGGAGAAACGAAGAAAGAAACGGAGAAACGAAGAAAGAAACGGAGAAACGAAGAAAGAAACGGAGTAACGAAGAAAGAAACGAAGGAACGAAGAAAGAAACGGAGAAATAAATGGAGAAACGAAGAAATAAACAGAGAAACGGAAAAAGAGACGGAGAAACGAAGAAAGAAACGGAGAAACGGAGAATGAAACGGAGAAACGAAGAAAGAAACGGAGAAACGAAGAAAGAAACGGAGAAACGAAGAAGGAAACGGAGTAACGAAGAAAGAAACGAAGGAACGAAGAAAGAGACGGAGAAATAAATGGAGAAACGAAGAAATAAACAGAGAAACGGAAAAAGAGACGGAGAAACGAAGAAAGAAACGGAGAAACGAAGAAAGAAACGGAGAAGCGGAGAATGAAACGGAGAAACGAAGAAAGAAACGGAGAAACGCAGAAAGAAACGGAGAAACGAAGAAAGAAACGGAGTAACGAAGTAAGAAACGGAGAAACGTAGAATGAAACGGAGGAACGGAGAAATAAATGGAGAAACGAAGAAATAAACGGAGGAACGAAGAAAGAAACGGAGAAACGAACAAAGAAACAAAGAAACGAAGAAAGAAACGGAGAAACGAACAAAGAAACGGAGAAACGAAGAAAGAAACGCAGAAACGAGGAAAGAAACGGAGAAACGAAGAATGAAACGGAGAAATAAATGGAGAAACGAAGAAATAAACGGAGAAACGAACAAGGAAACGGACAAACGAAGAAAGAAACGGAGATACGAAGAAAGAAACGGAGAAACGAAGAAAGAAACGGAGAAACGAACAAAGAAACGGAGAAACGAAGAAAGAAACGGAGAAGCTGTAAAATAAATGGAGAAATGAAGAAATAAACGGAGAAACGATGAAAGAAACGGAGAAACGAACAAAGAAACGGAGAAACGAAGAAAGAATCGGAGAAACGAAGTATGAAACGGAGAAACGAAGAATGAAACGGAGGAACGGAGAAATAAATGGAGAAACGAAGAAATAAACGGAGGAACGAAGAAGGAAACGGAGAAACGAAGAAACAAACGGAGAGACGAAGAAAGAAACGGAGAAACGAAGAAAGAAACGGAGAAACGAAGAAACGAAGAAGTAAACCGAGAAACGGAGAAAGAAACGGAGAAACGAACAAAGAAACGGAGAAACGAAGAAAGAAACGGAGAAAGAAACGGAGAAATAAATGGAGAAACAAAGAAATAAAAGGAGAAACTAACAAGGAAACGGAGAAACGAAGAAAGAAACGGAGAAACGAAGAAAGAAACGGAGGAACGGAGAAATAAATGGAGAAATAAATGGAGAAACGAAGGAATAAACAGAGAAACGGAAAAAGAGACGGAGAAACGAAGAAAGAAACGGAGAATCGAAGAAAGAAACTGAGAAACGAAGAAAGAAACGGAGAAACGAACAAAGAAACGGAGAAACGAACAGAGAAACGGAGAAACGAAGAAAGAAACGGAGAAACGAAGAAAGAAACGGAGAAACGAAGAAGGAAACGGAGAAACGAACAAAGAAACGGAGAAACGAAGAAAGAATCGGAGAAACAAAGAATGAAACGGTGAAACGAAGAAAGAAACGGAGAAACGAACAAAGAAACGGAGAAACGAAGAAAGATACGGAGAAATAAGAGGAGAAACGAAGAAATAAACGGAGAAACGATCAAGGAAACGGAGAAACGAACGAAGAAACGGAGAAACGAAGAAAGAAACGGAGAAACGAAGAAAGAAACGCAGAAACGAAGAAAGAAACGGAGAAACGAAGAATGCAACGGAGAAATAAATGGAGAAACGAAGAAATAAACGGAGAAACGAACAAGGAAACGGAGAAACGAAGAACGAAACGGAGAAACGAAGAAAGAAACGGAGAAACGAACAAAGAAACGGAGAAACGAAGAAAGAAACGGAGAAACGAAGAAAGAAGCGGAGAAACGAACAAAGAAACGGAGAAACGAAGAAAGAAACGGAGAAACGAAGAAAGAAACGGAGAAACGAAGAAAGAAACGGAGAAACGAAGAAAGAAACGGAGAAGCGGAGAAATAAATGGAGGAACGAAGAAATAAACGGAGAAATGAAGAAAGAAACGGTGAAACGAAGAAAGAAACGGAGAAACGAAGAAAGAAACGGAGAAACGAAGAAAGAAACGGAGAAACGAACAAAGAAACGGAGAAACGAAGAAAGAAACGGAGAAACGAAGAAAGAAACGGAGAAACGAAGAAAGAAACGGAGAAACGAAGAAAGAAACGGAGAAACGGAGAATGAAACGGAGAAACGAAGAAAGAAACGGAGAAACGAAGAAAGAAACGGAGAAACGAAGAAAGAAACGGAGTAACGAAGAAAGAAACGAAGGAACGAAGAAAGAAACGGAGAAATAAATGGAGAAACGAAGAAATAAACAGAGAAACGGAAAAAGAGACGGAGAAACGAAGAAAGAAACGGAGAAACGGAGAAACGAAGAAAGAAACGGAGAAACGAAGAAAGAAACGGAGAATCGAAGAAAGAAACGGAGTAACGAAGAAAGAAACGAAGGAACGAAGAAAGAAACGGAGAAATAAATGGAGAAACGAAGAAATAAACAGAGAAACGGAAAAAGAGACGGAGAAACGAAGAAAGAAACGGAGAAACGAAGAAAGAAACGGAGAAGCGGAGAATGAAACGGAGAAACGAAGAAAGAAACGGAGAAACGCAGAAAGAAACGGAGAAACGAAGAAAGAAACGGAGTAACGAAGAAAGAAACGGTGAAACGAAGAAAGAAACGGAGAAACGAAGAAAGAAACGGAGAAACGAAGAAAGAAACGGAAAAACGAAGAAAGAAACGGAGAAACGAACAAAGAAACGAAGAAACGAAGAAAGAAACGGAGAAACGAACAAAGAAACGGAGAAACGAAGAAAGAAACGCAGAAACGCGGAAAGAAACGGAGAAACGAAGAATGAAACGGAGAAATAAATGGAGAAACGAAGAAATAAACGGAGAAACGAACAAGGAAACGGACAAACGAAGAAAGAAACGGAGATACGAAGAAAGAAACGGAGAAACGAACAAAGAAACGGAGAAACGAAGAAAGAAACGGAGAAACGAAGAAAGAAACGGAGAAACGAACAAAGAAACGGAGAAACGAAGAAAGAAACGGAGAAACGAAGAAAGAAACGGAGTAACGAAGAAAGAAACGAAGGAACGAAGAAAGAAACGGAGAAATAAATGGAGAAACGAAGAAATAAACTGAGAAACGGAGAAATAGATGGAGAAACGAAGAAATAAACGGAGAAACGAACAAGGAAACGGACAAACGAAGAAAGAAACGGAGAAACGAAGAAAGAAACGGAGAAACGAACAAAGAAACGGAGAAACGAAGAAAGAAACGTAGAAACGAAGAAAGAAGCGGAGAAACGAACAAAGAAACGGAGAAACGAAGAAAAAAACGGAGAAACGAAGAAAGAAACGGAGAAACGAAGAAAGAGACGGAGAAACGAAGAAAGAAACGGAGAAACGGAGAATGAAACGGAGAAACGAAGAAAGAAACGGAGAAACGAAGAAAGAAACGGAGAAACGAAGAAAGAAACGGAGTAACGAAGAAAGAAACGAAGGAACGAGAAAGAAACGGAGAAATAAATGGAGAAACGAAGAAATAAACAGAGAAACGGAAAAAGGGACGGAGAAACGAAGAAAGAAACGGAGAAACGAAGAAAGAAACTGAGAAACGAAGAAAGAAACGGAGAAAGGAACAAAGAAACGGAGAAACGAACAGAGAAACGGAGAAACGAACAAAGAAACGGAGAAACGGAGAAATAAATGCAGGAACGAAGAAATAAACGGAGAAATGAAGAAAGAAACGGTGAAACGAAGAAAGAAACGGAGAAACGAAGAAAGAAACGGAGAAACGAAGAAAGAAACGGAGAAACGAAGAAAGAAACGGATAAACGAACAAAGAAACGGAGAAACGAAGAAAGAAACGGAGAAACGAAGAAAGAAACGGAGAAACGAAAAAAAGAAACGCAGAAACGAAGAAAGAAACGGAGAAACGAAGAATGAAACGGGGAAACGAAGAAAGAGACGGAGAAACGAACAAAGAAACGGAGAAACGAAGAAAGAAACGGAGAAACGAAGAAATAAGCGGAGAAACGAACAAAGAAACGGAGAAACGAAGAAAGAAACGGAAAAACGAAGAAAGAAACGGAGAAACGAAGAAAGAAACGGAGAAACGAAGAAAGAAACGGAGAAACGGAGAATGAAACGGAGAAACGAAGAAAGAAACGGAGAAACGAAGAAAGAAACGGAAAAACGAAGAAAGAAACGGAGAAACGAAGAAAGAAACGGAGAAACGAAGAAAGAAACGGAGAAACGGAGAATGAAACGGAGAAGCGAAGAAGGAAACGGAGAAACGAAGAAAGAATCGGAGAAACAAAGAATGAAACGGTGAAACGAAGAAAGAAACGGAGAAACGAACAAAGAAACGGAGAAACGAAGAAAGATACGGAGAAATAAGAGGAGAAACGAAGAAATAAACGGAGAAACGATCAAGGAAACGGAGAAACGAAGAAAGAAACGGAGAAACAAAGAAAGAAACGGAGAAACGAAGAAAGAAACGCAGAAACGAAGAAAGAAACGGAGAAACGAAGAGTGCAACGGAGAAATAAATGGAGAAACGAAGAAATAAACAGAGAGACGAACAAGGAAACGGACAAACGAAGAACGAAACGGAGAAACGAAATAAGAAACTGAGAAACGAACAAAGAAACGGAGAAACGAACAGAGAAACGGAGAAACGAAGAAAGAAACGGAGAAACGGAGAAATAAATGGAGGAACGAAGAAATAAACGGAGAAATGAAGAAAGAAACGGTGAAACGAAGAAAGAAACGGAGAAACGAAGAAAGAAACAGGGAAACGAAGAAAGAAACGGAGAAACGAAGAAATAAACGTAGAAACGAACAGAGAAACGGAGAAACGAACAAAGAAACGGAGAAACGAAGAAAGAAACGGAGAAACGAAGAAAGAAACGCAGAAACGAAGAAAGAAACGGAGAAACGAAGAATGAAACGGAGAAACGAAGAAAGACACGGAGAAACGAACAAAGAAACGGAGAAATGAAGAAAGAAACGGAGAAACGAAGAAAGAAACGGAGAAACGAAGAAAGAAACGCAGAAACGAAGAAAGAAACGGAGAAACGAAGAATGCAACGGAGAAACGAAGAAACGAAGAAGTAAACCGAGAAACGGAGAAAGAAACAGAGAAACGAACAAAGAAACGGAGAAACGAAGAAAGAAACGGAGAAACGATGAAAGAAACGGAGAAACGAAGAAAGAAACGGAGAAATAAATGGAGAAACGAAGAAATAAACGGAGAAACGAAGAAAGAAACGCAGAAACGAAGAAAGAAACGGAGAAACGAAGAATGCAACGGAGAAATAAATGGAGAAACGAAGAAATAAACAGAGAGACGAACAAGGAAACGGACAAACGAAGAACGAAACGGAGAAACGAAGAAAGAAACGGAGAAACGAACAAAGAAACGGAGAAACGAACAAAGAAACGGAGGAACGGAGAAAGTATCGTAGAAACGAAGAAAGAAACGGAGAAACGAAGAATGAAACGGAGGAACGGAGAAATAAATGGAGAAAACGAAGAAATAAACGGAGGAACGAAGAAGGAAACGGAGAAACGAAGAAACAAACGGAGAGACGAAGAAAGAAACGGAGAAACGAAGAAAGAAACGGAGAAACGAAGAAAGAAACGGAGAAACGAAGAAACGAAGAAGTAAACCGAGAAACGGAGAAAGAAACAGAGAAACGAACAAAGAAACGGAGAAACGAAGAAAGAAACGGAGAAACGATGAAAGAAACGGAGAAACGAAGAAAGAAACGGAGAAATAAATGGAGAAAGAAGAAATAAACGGAGAAACTAACAAGGAAACGGAGAAACGAAGAAAGAAACGGATAAACGAAGAAAGAAACGGAGGAACGGAGAAATAAATGGAGAAATAAATGGAGAAACGAAGGAATAAACAGTGAAACGGGAAGAGAGACGGAGAAACGAAGAAAGAAACGGAGAATCGAAGAAAGAAACTGAGAAACGAAGAAAGAAACGGAGAAACGAACAAAGAAACGGAGAAACGAACAGAGAAACGGAGAAACGAAGAAAGAAACGGAGAAACGAAGAAAGAAACGGAGAAGCGAAGAAGGAAACGGAGAAACGAAGAAAGAATCGGAGAAACAAAGAATGAAACGGTGAAACGAAGAAAGAAACGGAGAAACGAACAAAGAAACGGAGAAACGAAGAAAGATACGGAGAAATAAGAGGAGAAACGAAGAAATAAACGGAGAAACGATCAAGGAAACGGAGAAACGAAGAAAGAAACGGAGAAACAAAGAAAGAAACGGAGAAACGAAGAAAGAAACGCAGAAACGAAGAAAGAAACGGAGAAACGAAGAATGCAACGGAGAAATAAATGGAGAAACGAAGAAATAAACAGAGAGACGAACAAGGAAACGGACAAACGAAGAACGAAACGGAGAAACGAAGAAAGAAACGGAGAAACGAACAAAGAAACGGAGAAACGAACAAAGAAACGGAGGAACGGAGAAATAAATGGAGAAATAAATGGAGAAACGAAGGAATAAACAGTGAAACGGAAAAAGAGACGGAGAAACGAAGAAAGAAACGGAGAATCGAAGAAAGAAACTGAGAAACGAACAAAGAAACGGAGAAACGAACAAAGAAACGGAGAAACGAACAGAGAAACGGAGAAACGAAGAAAGAAACGAAGAAACGAAGAAAGAAACGGAGAAACGAAGAAGGAAACGGAGAAATGGAAAAAGAGACGGAGAAACGAAGACAGAAACGGAGAAACGAAGAAAGAAACTGAGAAACGAAGAAAGAAACGGAGAAACGAACAAAGAAACGGAGAAACGAACAGAGAAACGGAGAAACGAAGAAAGAAACGGAGAAGCGGAGAAATAAATGGAGGAACAAAGAAATAAACGGAGAAATGAAGAAAGAAACGGTGAAACGAAGAAAGAAACGGAGAATGGAAGAAAGAAACGGAGAAACGAAGAAAGAAACGGAGAAACGAAGAAAGAAACGGAGAAACGAACAAAGAAACGGAGAAACGAACAAAGAAACGGAGAAACGAAGAAAGAAACGGTGAAACGAAGAAAGAAACGGAGAAACGGAGAATGAAACGGAGAAACGAAGAAAGAAACGGAGAAACGAAGAAAGAAACGGAGAAACGAAGAAAGAAACGGAGTAACGAAGAAAGAAACGAAGGAACGAAGAAAGAAACGGAGAAATAAATGGAGAAACGAAGAAATAAACAGAGAAACGGAAAAAGAGACGGAGAAACGAAGAAAGAAATGGAGAATCGAAGAAAGAAACTGAGAAACGAAGAAAGAAACGGAGAAACGAACAAAGAAACGGAGAAACGAACAGAGAAACGGAGAAACGAAGAAAGAAACGGAGAAACGAAGAAAGAAACGGAGAAACGAAGAAGGAAACGGAGAAATGGAAAAAGAGACGGAGAAACGAAGACAGAAACGGAGAAACGAAGAAAGAAACTGAGAAACGAAGAAAGAAACGGAGAAACGAACAAAGAAACGGAGAGACGAACAGAGAAACGGAGAAACGAAGAAAGAAACGGAGAAGCGGAGAAATAAATGGAGGAACGAAGAAATAAACGGAGAAATGAAGAAAGAAACGGTGAAACGAAGAAAGAAACGGAGAAACGAAGAAAGAAACGGAGAAACGAAGAAAGAAACGGAGAAACGAAGAAAGAAACGGAGAAACGAACAAAGAAACGGAGAAACGAACAAAGAAACGGAGAAACGAAGAAAGAAACGGTGAAACGAGGAAAGGAACGGAGAATCGGAGAATGAAACGGAGAAACCAAGAAAGAAACGGAGAAACGAAGAAAGAAACGGAGAAACGAAGAAAGAAACGGAGAAACGAAGAAAGAAACGGAGAAACGAAGAAAGAAACGGAGTAACGAAGAAAGAAACGGTGAAACGAAGAAAGAAACGGAGAAACGAAGAAAGAAACGGAGAAACGAAGAAAGAAACGCAGAAACGAAGAAAGAAACGGAGAAACGAAGAATGAAACGGAGAAACGAAGAAAGACACGGAGAAACGAACAAAGAAACGGAGAAATGAAGAAAGAAACGGAGAAACGAAGAAAGAAACGGAGAAACGAAGAAAGAAACGCAGAAACGAAGAAAGAAACGAAGAAACGAAGAATGCAACGGAGAAACGAAGAAACGAAGAAGTAAACCGAGAAACGGAGAAAGAAACAGAGAATCGAACAAAGAAACGGAGAAACGAAGAAAGAAACGGAGAAACGAAGAAAGAAACGCAGAAACGAAGAAAGAAACGGAGAAACGAAGAATGAAACGGAGAAACGAAGAAAGACACGGAGAAACGAACAAAGAAACGGAGAAATGAAGAAAGAAACGGAGAAACGAAGAAAGAAACGGAGAAACGAAGAAAGAAACGCAGAAACGAAGAAAGAAACGGAGAAACGAAGAATGCAACGGAGAAACGAAGAAACGAAGAAGTAAACCGAGAAACGGAGAAAGAAACAGAGAAACGAACAAAGAAACGGAGAAACGAAGAAAGAAACGGAGAAACGATGAAAGAAACGGAGAAACGAAGAAAGAAACGGAGAAATAAATGGAGAAACGAAGAAATAAACGGAGAAACGAAGAAAGAAACGCAGAAACGAAGAAAGAAACGGAGAAACGAAGAATGCAACGGAGAAATAAATGGAGAAACGAAGAAATAAACAGAGAGACGAACAAGGAAACGGACAAACGAAGAACGAAACGGAGAAACGAAGAAAGAAACGGAGAAACGAACAAAGAAACGGAGAAACGAACAAAGAAACGGAGGAACGGAGAAAGTATCGGAGAAACGAAGAAAGAAACGGAGAAACGAAGAATGAAACGGAGGAACGGAGAAATAAATGGAGAAAACGAAGAAATAAACGGAGGAACGAAGAAGGAAACGGAGAAACGAAGAAACAAACGGAGAGACGAAGAAAGAAACGGAGAAACGAAGAAAGAAACGGAGAAACGAAGAAAGAAACGGAGAAACGAAGAAACGAAGAAGTAAACCGAGAAACGGAGAAAGAAACAGAGAAACGAACAAAGAAACGGAGAAACGAAGAAAGAAACGGAGAAACGATGAAAGAAACGGAGAAACGAAGAAAGAAACGGAGAAATAAATGGAGAAAAGAAGAAATAAACGGAGAAACTAACAAGGAAACGGAGAAACGAAGAAAGAAACGGATAAACGAAGAAAGAAACGGAGGAACGGAGAAATAAATGGAGAAATAAATGGAGAAACGAAGGAATAAACAGTGAAACGGGAAAAGAGACGGAGAAACGAAGAAAGAAACGGAGAATCGAAGAAAGAAACTGAGAAACGAAGAAAGAAACGGAGAAACGAACAAAGAAACGGAGAAACGAACAGAGAAACGGAGAAACGAAGAAAGAAACGGAGAAACGAAGAAAGAAACGGAGAAGCGAAGAAGGAAACGGAGAAACGAAGAAAGAATCGGAGAAACAAAGAATGAAACGGTGAAACGAAGAAAGAAACGGAGAAACGAACAAAGAAACGGAGAAACGAAGAAAGATACGGAGAAATAAGAGGAGAAACGAAGAAATAAACGGAGAAACGATCAAGGAAACGGAGAAACGAAGAAAGAAACGGAGAAACAAAGAAAGAAACGGAGAAACGAAGAAAGAAACGCAGAAACGAAGAAAGAAACGGAGAAACGAAGAATGCAACGGAGAAATAAATGGAGAAACGAAGAAATAAACAGAGAGACGAACAAGGAAACGGACAAACGAAGAACGAAACGGAGAAACGAAGAAAGAAACGGAGAAACGAACAAAGAAACGGAGAAACGAACAAAGAAACGGAGGAACGGAGAAATAAATGGAGAAATAAATGGAGAAACGAAGGAATAAACAGTGAAACGGAAAAAGAGACGGAGAAACGAAGAAAGAAACGGAGAATCGAAGAAAGAAACTGAGAAACGAACAAAGAAACGGAGAAACGAACAAAGAAACGGAGAAACGAACAGAGAAACGGAGAAACGAAGAAAGAAACGAAGAAACGAAGAAAGAAACGGAGAAACGAAGAAGGAAACGGAGAAATGGAAAAAGAGACGGAGAAACGAAGACAGAAACGGAGAAACGAAGAAAGAAACTGAGAAACGAAGAAAGAAACGGAGAAACGAACAAAGAAACGGAGAAACGAACAGAGAAACGGAGAAACGAAGAAAGAAACGGAGAAGCGGAGAAATAAATGGAGGAACAAAGAAATAAACGGAGAAATGAAGAAAGAAACGGTGAAACGAAGAAAGAAACGGAGAATGGAAGAAAGAAACGGAGAAACGAAGAAAGAAACGGAGAAACGAAGAAAGAAACGGAGAAACGAACAAAGAAACGGAGAAACGAACAAAGAAACGGAGAAACGAAGAAAGAAACGGTGAAACGAAGAAAGAAACGGAGAAACGGAGAATGAAACGGAGAAACGAAGAAAGAAACGGAGAAACGAAGAAAGAAACGGAGAAACGAAGAAAGAAACGGAGTAACGAAGAAAGAAACGAAGGAACGAAGAAAGAAACGGAGAAATAAATGGAGAAACGAAGAAATAAACAGAGAAACGGAAAAAGAGACGGAGAAACGAAGAAAGAAATGGAGAATCGAAGAAAGAAACTGAGAAACGAAGAAAGAAACGGAGAAACGAACAAAGAAACGGAGAAACGAACAGAGAAACGGAGAAACGAAGAAAGAAACGGAGAAACGAAGAAAGAAACGGAGAAACGAAGAAGGAAACGGAGAAATGGAAAAAGAGACGGAGAAACGAAGACAGAAACGGAGAAACGAAGAAAGAAACTGAGAAACGAAGAAAGAAACGGAGAAACGAACAAAGAAACGGAGAGACGAACAGAGAAACGGAGAAACGAAGAAAGAAACGGAGAAGCGGAGAAATAAATGGAGGAACGAAGAAATAAACGGAGAAATGAAGAAAGAAACGGTGAAACGAAGAAAGAAACGGAGAAACGAAGAAAGAAACGGAGAAACGAAGAAAGAAACGGAGAAACGAAGAAAGAAACGGAGAAACGAAGAAAGAAACGGAGAAACGAACAAAGAAACGGAGAAACGAAGAAAGAAACGGTGAAACGAGGAAAGGAACGGAGAATCGGAGAATGAAACGGAGAAACCAAGAAAGAAACGGAGAAACGAAGAAAGAAACGGAGAAACGAAGAAAGAAACGGAGAAACGAAGAAAGAAACGGAGAAACGAAGAAAGAAACGGAGTAACGAAGAAAGAAACGGTGAAACGAAGAAAGAAACGGAGAAACGAAGAAAGAAACGGAGAAACGAAGAAAGAAACGGAGAAACGAAGAAAGAAACGGAGAAACGAACAAAGAAACGGAGAAACGAACAAAGAAACGGAGAAACTGTAAAATAAATGGAGAAATGAAGAAATAAACGGAAAAACGATGCAAGAAACGGAGAAACGAAGAAAGAAACGGAGAAACGAAGTAAGAAACGGAGAAACGAAGAATGAAACGGAGGAACGGAGAAATAAATGGAGAAACGAAGAAATAAACGGAGGAACGAAGAAGGAAACGGAGAAACGAAGAAAGAAACGGAGAAACGGAGAATGAAACGGAGAAACGAAGAAAGAAACGGAGAAACGAAGAAAGAAACGGAGAAACGCAGAAAGAAACGGAGAAACGAAGAAAGAAACGGAGTAACGAAGTAAGAAACGGAGAAACGAAGAATGAAACGGAGGAACGGAGAAATAAATGGAGAAACGAAGAAAGAAACGGAGAAACGAAGAAACGCAGAAGTAAACCGAGAAACGGAGAAAGAAACGGAGAAACGAACAAAGAAACGGAGAAACGAAGAAAGAAACGGAGAAAGAAACGGAGAAATAAATGGAGAAACAAAGAAATAAAAGGAGAAACTAACAAGGAAACGGAGAAACGAAGAAAGAAACGGAGAAACGAAGAAAGAAACGGAGGAACGGAGAAATAAATGGAGAAATAAATGGAGAAACGAAGGAATAAACAGAGAAACGGAAAAAGAGACGGAGAAACGAAGAAAGAAACGGAGAATCGAAGAAAGAAACTGAGAAACGAAGAGAGAAACGGAGAAACGAACAAAGAAACGGAGAAACGAACAGAGAAACGGAGAAACGAAGAAAGAAACGGGGAAACGAAGAAAGAAACGGAGAAACGAACAAAGAAACGGAGAAACGAACAAAGAAACGGAGAAACTGTAAAATAAATGGAGAAATGAAGAAATAAACGGAAAAACGATGCAAGAAACGGAGAAACGAAGAAAGAAACGGAGAAACGAAGTAAGAAACGGAGAAACGAAGAATGAAACGGAGGAACGGAGAAATAAATGGAGAAACGAAGAAATAAACGGAGGAACGAAGAAGGAAACGGAGAAACGAAGAAAGAAACGGAGAAACGGAGAATGAAACGGAGAAACGAAGAAAGAAACGGAGAAACGAAGAAAGAAACGGAGAAACGAAGAAAGAAACGGAGTAACGAAGAAAGAAACGAAGGAACGAAGAAAGAAACGGAGAAATAAATGGAGAAACGAAGAAATAAACAGAGAAACGGAAAAAGAGACGGAGAAACGAAGAAAGAAACGGAGAAACGGAGAATGAAACGGAGAAACGAAGAAAGAAACGGAGAAACGAAGAAAGAAACGGAGAAACGAAGAAGGAAACGGAGTAACGAAGAAAGAAACGAAGGAACGAAGAAAGAGACGGAGAAATAAATGGAGAAACGAAGAAATAAACAGAGAAACGGAAAAAGAGACGGAGAAACGAAGAAAGAAACGGAGAAACGAAGAAAGAAACGGAGAAGCGGAGAATGAAACGGAGAAACGAAGAAAGAAACGGAGAAACGCAGAAAGAAACGGAGAAACGAAGAAAGAAACGGAGTAACGAAGTAAGAAACGGAGAAACGAAGAATGAAACGGAGGAACGGAGAAATAAATGGAGAAACGAAGAAATAAACGGAGGAACGAAGAAAGAAACGGAGAAACGAACAAAGAAACAAAGAAACGAAGAAAGAAACGGAGAAACGAACAAAGAAACGGAGAAACGAAGAAAGAAACGCAGAAACGAGGAAAGAAACGGAGAAACGAAGAATGAAACGGAGAAATAAATGGAGAAACGAAGAAATAAACGGAGAAACGAACAAGGAAACGGACAAACGAAGAAAGAAACGGAGATACGAAGAAAGAAACGGAGAAACGAAGAAAGAAACGGAGAAACGAACAAAGAAACGGAGAAACGAAGAAAGAATCGGAGAAGCTGTAAAATAAATGGAGAAATGAAGAAATAAACGGAGAAACGATGAAAGAAACGGAGAAACAAACAAAGAAACGGAGAAACGAAGAAAGAATCGGAGAAACGAAGTAAGAAACGGAGAAACGAAGAATGAAACGGAGGAACGGAGAAATAAATGGAGAAACGAAGAAATAAACGGAGGAACGAAGAAGGAAACGGAGAAACGAAGAAACAAACGGAGAGACGAAGAAAGAAACGGAGAAACGAAGAAAGAAACGGAGAAACGAAGAAACGAAGAAGTAAACCGAGACACGGAGAAAGAAACGGAGAAACGAACAAAGAAACGGAGAAACGAAGAAAGAAACGGAGAAAGAAACGGAGAAATAAATGGAGAAACAAAGAAATAAAAGGAGAAACTAACAAGGAAACGGAGAAACGAAGAAAGAAACGGAGAAACGAAGAAAGAAACGGAGGAACGGAGAAATAAATGGAGAAATAAATGGAGAAACGAAGGAATAAACAGAGAAACGGAAAAAGAGACGGAGAAACGAAGAAAGAAACGGAGAATCGAAGAAAGAAACTGAGAAACGAAGAGAGAAACGGAGAAACGAACAAAGAAACGGAGAAACGAACAGAGAAACGGAGAAACGAAGAAAGAAACGGAGAAACGAAGAAAGAAACGGAGAAACGAAGAAGGAAACGGAGAAACGAACAAAGAAACGGAGAAACGAAGAAAGAATCGGAGAAACAAAGAATGAAACAGTGAAACGAAGAAAGAAACGGAGAAACGAACAAAGAAACGGAGAAACGAAGAAAGATACGGAGAAATAAGAGGAGAAACGAAGAAATAAACGGAGATACGATCAAAGAAACGGAGAAACGAACGAAGAAACGGAGAAACGAAGAAAGAAACGCAGAAACGAAGAAAGAAACGGAGAAACGAAGAATGCAACGGAGAAATAAATGGAGAAACGAAGAAATAAACGGAGAAACGAACAAGGAAACGGAGAAACGAAGAACGAAACGGAGAAACGAACAAAGAAACGGAGAAACGAAGAAAGAAACGGAGAAACGAAGAAAGAAGCGGAGAAACGAACAAAGAAACGGAGAAACGAAGAAAGAAACGGAGAAACGAAGAAAGAAACGGAGAAACGAAGAAAGAAACGGAGAAACGAAGAAAGAAACGGAGAAGCGGAGAAATAAATGGAGGAACGAAGAAATAAACGGAGAAATGAAGAAAGAAACGGTGAAACGAAGAAAGAAACGGAGTAACGAAGAAAGAAACGGTGAAACGAAGAAAGAAACGGAGAAACGAAGAAAGAAACGGAGAAACGAAGAAAGAAACGGAAAAACGAAGAAAGAAACGGAGAAACGAACAAAGAAACAAAGAAACGAAGAAAGAAACGGAGAAACGAACAAAGAAACGGAGAAACGAAGAAAGAAACGCAGAAACGAGGAAAGAAACGGAGAAACGAAGAAAGAAACGGAGAAACGAAGAAAGAAACGGAGTAACGAAGAAAGAAACGAAGGAACGAAGAAAGAAACGGAGAAATAAATGGAGAAACGAAGAAATAAACAGAGAAACGAAAAAAGAGACGGAGAAACGAAGAAAGAAACGGAGAAACGAAGAAAGAAACTGAGAAACGAAGAAAGAAACGGAGAAACGAACAAAGAATCGGAGAAACGAACAGAGAAACGGAGAAACGAAGAAAGAAACGGAGAAACGGAGAAATAAATGAAGGAACGAAGAAATAAACGGAGAAACGATCAAGGAAACGGAGAAACGAACAAAGAAACGGAGAAACGAAGAAAGAAACGGAGAAACGATGAAAGAAACGGAGAAACGAAGAAGGAAACGGAGAAACGAACAAAGAAACGGAGAAACGAAGAAAGAATCGGAGAAACAAAGAATGAAACGGTGAAACGAAGAAAGAAACGGAGAAACGAACAAAGAAACGGAGAAACGAAGAAAGATACGGAGAAATAAGAGGAGAAACGAAGAAATAAACGGAGAAACGATCAAGGAAACGGAGAAACGAACGAAGAAACGGAGAAACGAAGAAAGAAACGGAGAAACGAAGAAAGAAACGCAGAAACGAAGATAGAAACGGAGAAACGAAGAATGCAACGGAGAAATAAATGGAGAAACTAAGAAATAAACGGAGAAACGAACAAGGAAACGGAGAAACGAAGAACGAAACGGAGAAACGAAGAAAGAAACGGAGAAACGAACAAAGAAACGGAGAAACGAAGAAAGAAACGGAGAAACGAAGAAAGAAGCGGAGAAACGAACAAAGAAACGGAGAAACGAAGAAAGAAACGGAGAAACGAAGAAAGAAACGGAGAAACGAAGAAAGAAACGGAGAAGCGGAGAAATAAATGGAGGAACGAAGAAATAAACGGAGAAATGAAGAAAGAAACGGTGAAACGAAGATAGAAACGGAGAAACGAAGAAAGAAACGGAGAAACGAAGAAAGAAACGGAGAAACGAACAAAGAAACGGAGAAACGAAGAAAGAAACGGAGAAACGAAGAAAGGCACGGAGAAACGAAGAAAGAAACGGAGAAACGAAGAAAGAAACGGAGAAACGGAGAATGAAACGGAGAAACGAAGAAAGAAACGGAGAAACGAAGAAAGAAACGGAGAAACGAAGAAAGAAACGGAGTAACGAAGAAAGAAACGAAGGAACGAAGAAAGAAACGGAGAAATAAATGGAGAAACGAAGAAATAAACAGAGAAACGGAAAAAGAGACGGAGAAACGAAGAAAGAAACGGAGAAACGGAGAAACGAAGAAAGAAACGGAGAAACGAAGAAAGAAACGGAGAATCGAAGAAAGAAACGGAGTAACGAAGAAAGAAACGAAGGAACGAAGAAAGAAACGGAGAAATAAATGGAGAAACGAAGAAATAAACAGAGAAACGGAAAAAGAGACGGAGAAACGAAGAAAGAAACGGAGAAACGAAGAAAGAAACGGAGAAGCGGAGAATGAAACGGAGAAACGAAGAAAGAAACGGAGAAACGCAGAAAGAAACGGAGAAACGAAGAAAGAAACGGAGTAACGAAGAAAGAAACGGTGAAACGAAGAAAGAAACGGAGAAACGAAGAAAGAAACGGAGAAACGAAAAAAGAAACGGAAAAACGAAGAAAGAAACGGAGAAACGAACAAAGAAACAAAGAAACGAAGAAAGAAACGGAGAAACGACTAAGGAACGGAGAAACGAAGAAAGAAACGCAGAAACGAGGAAAGAAACGGAGAAACGAAGAATGAAACGGAGAAATAAATGGAGAAACGAAGAAATAAACGGAGAAACGAACAAGGAAACGGACAAACGAAGAAAGAAACGGAGATACGAAGAAAGAAACGGAGAAACGAACAAAGAAACGGAGAAACGAAGAAAGAAACGGAGAAACGAAGAAAGAAACGGAGAAACGAACAAAGAAACGGAGAAACGAAGAAAGAAACGGAGAAACGAAGAAAGAAACGGAGTAACGAAGAAAGAAGCGAAGGAACGAAGAAAGAAACGGAGAAATAAATGGAGAAACGAAGAAATAAACAGAGAAACGGAAAAAGAGACGGAGAAACGAAGAAAGAAACGGAGAAACGAAGAAAGAAACGGAGAAGCGGAGAATGAAACGGAGAAACGAAGAAAGAAACGGAGAAACGAAGAAAGAAACGGAGAAACGAAGAAAGAAACGGAGTAACGAAGAAAGAAACGGTGAAACGAAGAAAGAAACGGAGAAACGAAGAAAGAAACGGAGAAACGAAGAAAGAAACGGAAAAACGAAGAAAGAAACGGAGAAACGAACAAAGAAACAAAGAAACGAAGAAAGAAACGGAGAAACGAACAAAGAAACGGAGAAACGAAGAAAGAAACGCAGAAACGAGGAAAGAAACGGAGAAACGAAGAATGAAACGGAGAAATAAATGGAGAAACGAAGAAATAAACGGAGAAACGAACAAGGAAACGGACAAACGAAGAAAGAAACGGAGATACGAAGAAAGAAACGGAGAAACGAACAAAGAAACGGAGAAACGAAGAAAGAAACGGAGAAACGAAGAAAGAAACGGAGAAACGAAGAAAGAAACGGAGAAACGAAGAAAGAAACGGAGAAACGAAGAAAGAAACGGAGAAACGGAGAATGAAACGGAGAAACGAAGAAAGAAACGGAGAAACGAAGAATGAAACGGAGAAACGAAGAAAGAAACGGAGTAACGAAGAAAGAAACGAAGGAACGAAGAAAGAAACGGAGAAATAAATGGAGAAACGAAGAAATAAACAGAGAAACGGAAAAAGAGACTGAGAAACGAAGAAAGAAACGGAGAAACGAAGAAAGAAACTGAGAAACGAAGAAAGAAACGGAGAAACGAACAAAGAATCGGAGAAACGAACAGAGAAACGGAGAAACGAAGAAAGAAACGGAGAAACGGAGAAATAAATGAAGGAACGAAGAAATAAACGGAGAAACGATCAAGGAAACGGAGAAACGAACAAAGAAACGGAGAAACGAAGAAAGAAACGGAGAAACGATGAAAGAAACGGAGAAACGAAGAAAGAAACGGAGAAATAAATGGAGAAACAAAGAAATAAAAGGAGAAACTAACAAGGAAACGGAGAAACGAAGAAAGAAACGGAGAAACGAAGAAAGAAACGGTGGAACGGAGAAATAAATGGAGAAATAAATGGAGAAGCGAAGGAATAAACAGAGAAACGGAAAAAGAGACGGAGAAACGAAGAAAGAAACGGAGAATCGAAGAAAGAAACTGAGAAACGAAGAAAGAAACGGAGAAACGAACAAAGAAACGGAGAAACGAACAGAGAAACGGAGAAACGAAGAAAGAAACGGAGAAACGAAGAAAGAAACGGAGAAACGAAGAAGGAAACGGAGAAACGAACAAAGAAACGGAGAAACGAAGAAAGAATCGGAGAAACAAAGAATGAAACGGTGAAACGAAGAAAGAAACGGAGAAACGAACAAAGAAACGGAGAAACGAAGAAAGATACGGAGAAATAAGAGGAGAAACGAAGAAATAAACGGAGAAACGATCAAGGAAACGGAGAAACGAAGAAAGAAACGGAGAAACGAAGAAAGAAACGGAGAAACGAAGAAAGAAACGCAGAAACGAAGAAAGAAACGGAGAAACGAAGAATGCAACGGAGAAATAAATGGAGAAACGAAGAAATAAACGGAGAAACTGTAAAATAAATGGAGAAATGAAGAAATAAACGGAGAAACGATGAAAGAAACGGAGAAACGAACAAAGAAACGGAGAAACGAAGAAAGAAACGGAGAAACGAAGAAAGAAACGGAGAAACGAAGAATGAAACGGAGGAACGGAGAAATAAATGGAGAAACGAAGAAATAAACGGAGAAACGAAGAAAGAAACGGAGAAACGAAGAAAGAAACGGAGAAGCGGAGAATGAAACGGAGAAACGAAGAAAGAAACGGAGAAACGAAGAAAGAAACGGAGAAACGAAGAAAGAAACGGAGTAACGAAGAAAGAAACGGTGAAACGAAGAAAGAAACGGAGAAACGAAGAAAGAAACGGAGAAACGAAGAAAGAAACGGAAAAACGAAGAAAGAAACGGAGAAACGAACAAAGAAACAAAGAAACAAAGAAAGAAACGGAGAAACGAACAAAGAAACGGAGAAACGAAGAAAGAAACGCAGAAACGAGGAAAGAAACGGAGAAACGAAGAATGAAACGGAGAAATAAATGGAGAAACGAAGAAATAAACGGAGAAACGAACAAGGAAACGGACAAACGAAGAAAGAAACGGAGATACGAAGAAAGAAACGGAGAAACGAACAAAGAAACGGAGAAACGAAGAAAGAAACGGAGAAACGAAGAAAGAAACGGAGAAACGAAGAAAGAAACGGAGAAACGAATAAAGAAACGGAGAAACGAAGAAAGAAACGGAGAAACGGAGAATGAAACGGAGAAACGAAGAAAGAAACGGAGAAACGAAGAAAGAAACGGAGAAACGAAGAAAGAAACGGAGTAACGAAGAAAGAAACGAAGGAACGAAGAAAGAAACGGAGAAATAAATGGAGAAACGAAGAAATAAACAGAGAAACGGAAAAAGAGACGGAGAAACGAAGAAAGAAACGGAGAAACGAAGAAAGAAACTGAGAAACGAAGAAAGAAACGGAGAAACGAACAAAGAAACGGAGAAACGAACAGAGAAACGGAGAAACGAAGAAAGAAACGGAGAAACGGAGAAATAAATGAAGGAACGAAGAAATAAACGGAGAAACGATCAAGGAAACGGAGAAACGAACAAAGAAACGGAGAAACGAAGAAAGAAACGGAGAAACGATGAAAGAAACGGAGAAACGAAGAAAGAAACGGAGAAATAAATGCAGAAACAAAGAAATAAAAGGAGAAACTAACAAGGAAACGGAGAAACGAAGAAAGAAACGGAGAAACGAAGAAAGAAACGGTGGAACGGAGAAATAAATGGAGAAATAAATGGAGAAGCGAAGGAATAAACAGAGAAACGGAAAAAGAGACGGAGAAACGAAGAAAGAAACGGAGAATCGAAGAAAGAAACTGAGAAACGAAGAAAGAAACGGAGAAACGAACAAAGAAACGGAGAAACGAACAGAGAAACGGAGAAACGAAGAAAGAAACGGAGAAACGAAGAAAGAAACGGAGAAACGAAGAAGGAAACGGAGAAACGAACAAAGAAACGGAGAAACGAAGAAAGAATCGGAGAAACAAAGAATGAAACGGTGAAACGAAGAAAGAAACGGAGAAACGAACAAAGAAACGGAGTAACGAAGAAAGAAACGGTGAAACGAAGAAAGAAACGGAGAAACGAAGAAAGAAACGGAGAAACGAAGAAAGAAACGGAAAAACGAAGAAAGAAACGGAGAAACGAACAAAGAAACAAAGAAACGAAGAAAGAAACGGAGAAACGAACAAAGAAACGGAGAAACGAAGAAAGAAACGCAGAAACGAGGAAAGAAACGGAGAAACGAAGAATGAAACGGAGAAATAAATGGAGAAACGAAGAAATAAACGGAGAAACGAACAAGGAAACGGACAAACGAAGAAAGAAACGGAGATACGAAGAAAGAAACGGAGAAACGAACAAAGAAACGGAGAAACGAAGAAAGAAACGGAGAAACGAAGAAAGAAACGGAGAAACGAAGAAAGAAACGGAGAAACGAATAAAGAAACGGAGAAACGAAGAAAGAAACGGAGAAACGGAGAATGAAACGGAGAAACGAAGAAAGAAACGGAGAAACGAAGAAAGAAACGGAGAAACGAAGAAAGAAACGGAGTAACGAAGAAAGAAACGAAGGAACGAAGAAAGAAACGGAGAAATAAATGGAGAAACGAAGAAATAAACAGAGAAACGGAAAAAGAGACGGAGAAACGAAGAAAGAAACGGAGAAACGAAGAAAGAAACTGAGAAACGAAGAAAGAAACGGAGAAACGAAGAAAGAAACGGAGAAACGAACAGAGAAACGGAGAAACGAAGAAAGAAACGGAGAAACGGAGAAATAAATGAAGGAACGAAGAAATAAACGGAGAAACGATCAAGGAAACGGAGAAACGAACAAAGAAACGGAGAAACGAAGAAAGAAACGGAGAAACGATGAAAGAAACGGAGAAACGAAGAAAGAAACGGAGAAATAAATGCAGAAACAAAGAAATAAAAGGAGAAACTAACAAGGAAACGGAGAAACGAAGAAAGAAACGGAGAAACGAAGAAAGAAACGGTGGAACGGAGAAATAAATGGAGAAATAAATGGAGAAGCGAAGGAATAAACAGAGAAACGGAAAAAGAGACGGAGAAACGAAGAAAGAAACGGAGAATCGAAGAAAGAAACTGAGAAACGAAGAAAGAAACGGAGAAACGAACAAAGAAACGGAGAAACGAACAGAGAAACGGAGAAACGAAGAAAGAAACGGAGAAACGAAGAAAGAAACGGAGAAACGAAGAAGGAAACGGAGAAACGAACAAAGAAACGGAGAAACGAAGAAAGAATCGGAGAAACAAAGAATGAAACGGTGAAACGAAGAAAGAAACGGAGAAACGAACAAAGAAACGGAGAAACGAAGAAACATACGGAGAAATAAGAGGAGAAACGAAGAAATAAACGGAGAAACGAACAAGGAAACGGACAAACGAAGAAAGAAACGGAGATACGAAGAAAGAAACGGAGAAACGAACAAAGAAACGGAGAAACGAAGAAAGAAACGGAGAAACGAAGAAAGAAACGGAGAAACGAAGAAAGAAACGGAGAAACAAATAAGGAAACGGAGAAACGAAGAAAGAAACGGAGAAACGGAGAATGAAACGGAGAAACGAACAAAGAAACGGAGAAACGAAGAAAGAATCGGAGAAACAAAGAATGAAACGGTGAAACGAAGAAAGAAACGGAGAAAGGAACAAAGAAACGGAGAAACGAAGAAAGATACGGAGAAATAAGAGGAGAAACGAAGAAATAAACGGAGAAACGATTAAGGAAACGGAGAAACGAAGAAAGAAACGGAGAAACGAAGAAAGAAACGGAGAAACGAAGAAAGAAACGCAGAAACGAAGAAAGAAACGGAGAAACGAAGAATGCAACGGAGAAATAAATGGAGAAACGAAGAAATAAACGGAGAAACTGTAATATAAATGGAGAAATGAAGAAATAAACGGAGAAACGATGAAAGAAACGGAGAAACGAACAAAGAAACGGAGAAACGAAGAAAGAAACGGAGAAACGAAGAAAGAAACGGAGAAACGAAGAATGAAACGGAGGAACGGAGAAATAAATGGAGAAACGAAGAAATAAACGGTGAAACGAAGAAAGAAACGGAGAAACGAAGAAAGAAACGGAGAAGCGGAGAATGAAACGGAGAAACGAAGAAAGAAACGGAGAAACGAAGAAAGAAACGGAGAAACGAAGAAAGAAACGGAGATACGAAGAAAGAAACGGAGAAACGAACAAAGAAACGGAGAAACGAAGAAAGAAACGGAGAAACGAAGAAAGAAACGGAGAAACGAAGAAAGAAACGGAGAAACGAATAAAGAAACGGAGAAACGAAGAAAGAAACGGAGAAACGGAGAATGAAACGGAGAAACGAAGAAAGAAACGGAGAAACGAAGAAGGAAACGGAGAAACGAAGAAAGAAACGGAAAAACGAAGAAAGAAACGGAGAAACGAACAAAGAAACAAAGAAACGAAGAAAGAAACGGAGAAACGAACAAAGAAACGGAGAAACGAAGAAAGAAACGCAGAAACGAGGAAAGAAACGGAGAAACGAAGAATGAAACGGAGAAATAAATGGAGAAACGAAGAAATAAACGGAGAAACGAACAAGGAAACGGACAAACGAAGAAAGAAACGGAGATACGAAGAAAGAAACGGAGAAACGAACAAAGAAACGGAGAAACGAAGAAAGAAACGGAGAAACGAAGAAAGAAACGGAGAAACGAAGAAAGAAACGGAGAAACGAATAAAGAAACGGAGAAACGAAGAAAGAAACGGAGAAACGGAGAATGAAACGGAGAAACGAAGAAAGAAACGGAGAAACGAAGAAGGAAACGGAGAAACGAAGAAAGAAACGGAGTAACGAAGAAAGAAACGAAGGAACGAAGAAAGAAACGGAGAAATAAATGGAGAAACGAAGAAATAAACAGAGAAACGGAAAAAGAGACGGAGAAACGAAGAAAGAAACGGAGAAACGAAGAAAGAAACTGAGAAACGAAGAAAGAAACGGAGAAACGAACAAAGAAACGGAGATACGAACAGAGAAACGGAGAAACGAAGAAAGAAACGGAGAAACGGAGAAATAAATGAAGGAACGAAGAAATAAACGGAGAAACGATCAAGGAAACGGAGAAACGAACAAAGAAACGGAGAAACGAAGAAAGAAACGGAGAAACGATGAAAGAAACGGAGAAACGAAGAAAGAAACGGAGAAATAAATGGAGAAACAAAGAAATAAAAGGAGAAACTAACAAGGAAACGGAGAAACGAAGAAAGAAACGGAGAAACGAAGAAAGAAACGGTGGAACGGAGAAATAAATGGAGAAATAAATGGAGAAGCGAAGGAATAAACAGAGAAACGGAAAAAGAGACGGAGAAACGAAGAAAGAAACGGAGAATCGAAGAAAGAAACTGAGAAACGAAGAAAGAAACGGAGAAACGAACAAAGAAACGGAGAAACGAACAGAGAAACGGAGAAACGAAGAAAGAAACGGAGAAACGAAGAAAGAAACGGAGAAACGAAGAAGGAAACGGAGAAACGAACAAAGAAACGGAGAAACGAAGAAAGAATCGGAGAAACAAAGAATGAAACGGTGAAACGAAGAAAGAAACGGAGAAACGAACAAAGAAACGGAGAAACGAAGAAAGAAACGGAGAAACGAACAAAGAAACGGAGAAACGGAGGAACGGAGAAATAAATGGAGAAACGAAGAAATAAACGGAGGAACGAAGAAGGAAACGGAGAAACGAAGAAACAAACGGAGAGACGAAGAAAGAAACGGAGAAACGAAGAATGAAACGGAGAAACGAAGAAAGAAACGGAGAAACGAAGAAACGAAGAAGTAAACCGAGAAACGGAGATAGAAACGGAGAAACGAACAAAGAAACGGAGAAACGAAGAAAGAAACGGAGAAACGATGAAAGAAACGGAGAAACGAAGAAAGAAACGGAGAAATAAATGGAGAAACGAAGAAATAAACGGAGAAACTAACAAGGAAACGGAGAAACGAAGAAAGAAACGGAGAAACGAAGAAAGAAACGGAGGAACGGAGAAATAAACGGAGAAATAAATGGAGAAACGAAGGAATAAACAGAGAAACGGAAAAAGAGACGGAGAAACGAAGAAAGAAACGGAGAATCGAAGAAAGAAACTGAGAAACGAAGAAAGAAACGGAGAAACGAACAAAGAAACGGAGAAACGAACAGAGAAACGGAGAAACGAAGAAAGAAACGGAGAAACGAAGAAAGAAACGGAGAAACGAAGAAGGAAACGGAGAAACGAACAAAGAAACGGAGAAACGAAGAAAGAATCGGAGAAACACAGAATGAAACGGTGAAACGAAGAAAGAAACGGAGAAACGAACAAAGAAACGGAGAAACGAAGAAAGAAACGGAGAAACGAAGAAAGAAACGCAGAAACGAAGAAAGAAACGGAGAAACGAAGAATGCAACGGAGAAATAAATGGAGAAACGAAGAAATAAACGGAGAAACGAACAAAGAAACGGACAAACGAAGAACGAAACGAGGAAACGAACAAAGAAACAGAGAAACGAAGAAAGAAACGGAGAAACGAAGAAAGAAACGGAGAAACGAAGAAAGAAACTGAGAAACGAAGAAAGAAACGGAGAAACGAACAAAGAAACGGAGAAACGAACAGAGAAACGGAGAAACGAAGAAAGAAACGGAGAAACGGAGAAATAAATGAAGGAACGAAGAAATAAACGGAGAAACGATCAAGGAAACGGAGAAACGAACAAAGAAACGGAGAAACGAAGAAAGAAACGGAGAAACGATGAAAGAAACGGAGAAACGAAGAAAGAAACGGAGAAATAAATGCAGAAACAAAGAAATAAAAGGAGAAACTAACAAGGAAACGGAGAAACGAAGAAAGAAACGGAGAAACGAAGAAAGAAACGGTGGAACGGAGAAATAAATGGAGAAATAAATGGAGAAGCGAAGGAATAAACAGAGAAACGGAAAAAGAGACGGAGAAACGAAGAAAGAAACGGAGAATCGAAGAAAGAAACTGAGAAACGAAGAAAGAAACGGAGAAACGAACAAAGAAACGGAGAAACGAACAGAGAAACGGAGAAACGAAGAAAGAAACGGAGAAACGAAGAAAGAAACGGAGAAACGAAGAAGGAAACGGAGAAACGAACAAAGAAACGGAGAAACGAAGAAAGAATCGGAGAAACAAAGAATGAAACGGTGAAACGAAGAAAGAAACGGAGAAACGAACAAAGAAACGGAGAAACGAAGAAACATACGGAGAAATAAGAGGAGAAACGAAGAAACATACGGAGAAATAAGAGGAGAAACGAAGAAATAAACGGAGAAACGAACAAGGAAACGGACAAACGAAGAAAGAAACGGAGATACGAAGAAAGAAACGGAGAAACGAACAAAGAAACGGAGAAACGAAGAAAGAAACGGAGAAACGAAGAAAGAAACGGAGAAACGAAGAAAGAAACGGAGAAACGAATAAAGAAACGGAGAAACGAAGAAAGAAACGGAGAAACGGAGAATGAAACGGAGAAACGAAGAAAGAAACGGAGAAACGAAGAAGGAAACGGAGAAACGAAGAAAGAAACGGAGTAACGAAGAAAGAAACGAAGGAACGAAGAAAGAAACGGAGAAATAAATGGAGAAACGAAGAAATAAACAGAGAAACGGAAAAAGAGACGGAGAAACGAAGAAAGAAGCGGAGAAACGAAGAAAGAAACTGAGAAACGAAGAAAGAAACGGAGAAACGAACAAAGAAACGGAGAAACGAACAGAGAAACGGAGAAACGAAGAAAGAAACGGAGAAACGGAGAAATAAATGAAGGAACGAAGAAATAAACGGAGAAACGATCAAGGAAACGGAGAAACGAACAAAGAAACGGAGAAACGAAGAAAGAAACGGAGAAACGATGAAAGAAACGGAGAAACGAAGAAAGAAACGGAGAAATAAATGGAGAAACAAAGAAATAAAAGGAGAAACTAACAAGGAAACGGAGAAACGAAGAAAGAAACGGAGAAACGAAGAAAGAAACGGTGGAACGGAGAAATAAATGGAGAAATAAATGGAGAAGCGAAGGAATAAACAGAGAAACGGAAAAAGAGACGGAGAAACGAAGAAAGAAACGGAGAATCGAAGAAAGAAACTGAGAAACGAAGAAAGAAACGGAGAAACGAACAAAGAAACGGAGAAACGAACAGAGAAACGGAGAAACGAAGAAAGAAACGGAGAAACGAAGAAAGAAACGGAGAAACGAAGAAGGAAACGGAGAAACGAACAAAGAAACGGAGAAACGAAGAAAGAATCGGAGAAACAAAGAATGAAACGGTGAAACGAAGAAAGAAACGGAGAAACGAACAAAGAAACGGAGAAACGAAGAAAGAAACGGAGAAACGAACAAAGAAACGGAGAAACGAAGAATGAAACGGAGGAACGGAGAAATAAATGGAGAAACGAAGAAATAAACGGAGGAACGAAGAAGGAAACGGAGAAACGAAGAAACAAACGGAGAGACGAAGAAAGAAACGGAGAAACGAAGAATGAAACGGAGAAACGAAGAAAGAAACGGAGAAACGAAGAAACGAAGAAGTAACCCGAGAAACGGAGATAGAAACGGAGAAACGAACAAAGAAACGGAGAAACGAAGAAAGAAACGGAGAAACGATGAAAGAAACGGAGAAACGAAGAAAGAAACGGAGAAATAAATGGAGAAACGAAGAAATAAACGGAGAAACTAACAAGGAAACGGAGAAACGAAGAAAGAAACGGAGAAACGAAGAAAGAAACGGAGGAACGGAGAAATAAACGGAGAAATAAATGGAGAAACGAACAAAGAAACGGAGAAACGGAAAAAGAGACGGAGAAACGAAGAAAGAAACGGAGAATCGAAGAAAGAAACTGAGAAACGAAGAAAGAAACGGAGAAACGAACAAAGAAACGGAGAAACGAACAGAGAAACGGAGAAACGAAGAAAGAAACGGAGAAACGAAGAAAGAAACGGAGAAACGAAGAAGGAAACGGAGAAACGAACAAAGAAACGGAGAAACGAAGAAAGAATCGGAGAAACACAGAATGAAACGGTGAAACGAAGAAAGAAACGGAGAAACGAACAAAGAAACGGAGAAACGAAGAAAGAAACGGAGAAACGAAGAAAGAAACGCAGAAACGAAGAAAGAAACGGAGAAACGAAGAATGCAACGGAGAAATAAATGGAGAAACGAAGAAATAAACGGAGAAACGAACAAAGAAACGGACAAACGAAGAACGAAACGAGGAAACGAAGAAAGAAACGGAGAAACGAACAAAGAAACGGAGAAACGAAGAAAGAAACGGAGAAACGAAGAAAGAAGCGGAGAAACGAACAAAGAAACAGAGAAACGAAGAAAGAAACGGAGAAACGAAGAAAGAAACGGAGAAACGAAGAAAGAAACTGAGAAACGAAGAAAGAAACGGAGAAACGAACAAAGAAACGGAGAAACGAACAGAGAAACGGAGAAACGAAGAAAGAAACGGAGAAACGGAGAAATAAATGAAGGAACGAAGAAATAAACGGAGAAACGATCAAGGAAACGGAGAAACGAACAAAGAAACGGAGAAACGAAGAAAGAAACGGAGAAACGATGAAAGAAACGGAGAAACGAAGAAAGAAACGGAGAAATAAATGCAGAAACAAAGAAATAAAAGGAGAAACTAACAAGGAAACGGAGAAACGAAGAAAGAAACGGAGAAACGAAGAAAGAAACGGTGGAACGGAGAAATAAATGGAGAAATAAATGGAGAAGCGAAGGAATAAACAGAGAAACGGAAAAAGAGACGGAGAAACGAAGAAAGAAACGGAGAATCGAAGAAAGAAACTGAGAAACGAAGAAAGAAACGGAGAAACGAACAAAGAAACGGAGAAACGAACAGAGAAACGGAGAAACGAAGAAAGAAACGGAGAAACGAAGAATGAAACGGAGAAACGAAGAAGGAAACGGAGAAACGAACAAAGAAACGGAGAAACGAAGAAAGAATCGGAGAAACAAAGAATGAAACGGTGAAACGAAGAAAGAAACGGAGAAACGAACAAAGAAACGGAGAAACGAAGAAACATACGGAGAAATAAGAGGAGAAACGAAGAAATAAACGGAGAAACGAACAAGGAAACGGACAAACGAAGAAAGAAACGGAGATACGAAGAAAGAAACGGAGAAACGAACAAAGAAACGGAGAAACGAAGAAAGAAACGGAGAAACGAAGAAAGAAACGGAGAAACGAAGAAAGAAACGGAGAAACAAATAAGGAAACGGAGAAACGAAGAAAGAAACGGAGAAACGGAGAATGAAACGGAGAAACGAACAAAGAAACGGAGAAACGAAGAAAGAATCGGAGAAACAAAGAATGAAACGGTGAAACGAAGAAAGAAACGGAGAAACGAACAAAGAAACGGAGAAACGAAGAAAGATACGGAGAAATAAGAGGAGAAACGAAGAAATAAACGGAGAAACGATTAAGGAAACGGAGAAACGAAGAAAGAAACGGAGAAACGAAGAAAGAAACGGAGAAACGAAGAAAGAAACGCAGAAACGAAGAAAGAAACGGAGAAACGAAGAATGCAACGGAGAAATAAATGGAGAAACGAAGAAATAAACGGAGAAACTGTAAAATAAATGGAGAAATGAAGAAATAAACGGAGAAACGATGAAAGAAACGGAGAAACGAACAAAGAAACGGAGAAACGAAGAAAGAAACGGAGAAACGAAGAAAGAAACTGAGAAACGAAGAAAGAAACGGAGAAACGAACAAAGAAACGGAGAAACGAACAGAGAAACGGAGAAACGAAGAAAGAAACGGAGAAACGAAGAAAGAAACGGAGAAGCGGAGAATGAAACGGAGAAACGAAGAAAGAAACGGAGAAACGAAGAAAGAAACGGAGAAACGAAGAAAGAAACGGAGTAACGAAGAAAGAAACGGTGAAACGAAGAAAGAAACGGAGAAACGAAGAAAGAAACGGAGAAACGAAGAAAGAAACGGAAAAACGAAGAAAGAAACGGAGAAACGAACAAAGAAACAAAGAAACGAAGAAAGAAACGGAGAAACGAACAAAGAAACGGAGAAACGAAGAAAGAAACGCAGAAACGAGGAAAGAAACGGAGAAACGAAGAATGAAACGGAGAAATAAATGGAGAAACGAAGAAATAAACGGAGAAACGAACAAGGAAACGGACAAACGAAGAAAGAAACGGAGATACGAAGAAAGAAACGGAGAAACGAACAAAGAAACGGAGAAACGAAGAAAGAAACGGAGAAACGAAGAAAGAAACGGAGAAACGAAGAAAGAAACGGAGAAACGAATAAAGAAACGGAGAAACGAAGAAAGAAACGGAGAAACGGAGAATGAAACGGAGAAACGAAGAAAGAATCGGAGAAACCAAGAAAGAAACGGAGAAACGAAGAAAGAAACGGAGTAACGAAGAAAGAAACGAAGGAACGAAGAAAGAAACGGAGAAATAAATGGAGAAACGAAGAAATAAACAGAGAAACGGAAAAAGAGACGGAGAAACGAAGAAAGAAACGGAGAAACGGAGAAATAAATGAAGGAACGAAGAAATAAACGGAGAAACGATCAAGGAAACGGAGAAACGAACAAAGAAACGGAGAAACGAAGAAAGAAACGGAGAAACGATGAAAGAAACGGAGAAACGAAGAAAGAAACGGAGAAATAAATGGAGAAACAAAGAAATAAAAGGAGAAACTAACAAGGAAACGGAGAAACGAAGAAAGAAACGGAGAAACGAAGAAAGCAACGGTGGAACGGAGAAATAAATGGAGAAGCGAAGGAATAAACAGAGAAACGGAAAAAGAGACGGAGAAACGAAGAAAGAAACGGAGAATCGAAGAAAGAAACTGAGAAACGAAGAAAGAAACGGAGAAACGAACAAAGAAACGGAGAAACGAACAGAGAAACGGAGAAACGAAGAAAGAAACGGAGAAACGAAGAAAGAAACGGAGAAACGAAGAAGGAAACGGAGAAACGAACAAAGAAACGGAGAAACGGAGAAAGAATCGGAGAAACAAAGAATGAAACGGTGAAACGAAGAAAGAAACGGAGAAACGAACAAAGAAACGGAGAAACGAAGAAAGAAACGGAGAAACGAACAAAGAAACGGAGAAACGAAGAATGAAACGGAGGAACGGAGAAATAAATGGAGAAACGAAGAAATAAACGGAGGAACGAAGAAGGAAACGGAGAAACGAAGAAACAAACGGAGAGACGAAGAAAGAAACGGAGAAACGAAGAATGAAACGGAGAAACGAAGAAAGAAACGGAGAAACGAAGAAACGAAGAAGTAAACCGAGAAACGGAGAAAGAAACGGAGAAACGAACAAAGAAACGGAGAAACGAAGAAAGAAACGGAGAAACGATGAAAGAAACGGAGAAACGAAGAAAGAAACGGAGAAATAAATGGAGAAACGAAGAAATAAACGGAGAAACTAACAAGGAAACGGAGAAACGAAGAAAGAAACGGAGAAACGAAGAAAGAAACGGAGGAACGGAGAAATAAACGGAGAAATAAATGGAGAAACGAAGGAATAAACAGAGAAACGGAAAAAGAGACGGAGAAACGAAGAAAGAAACGGAGAATCGAAGAAAGAAACTGAGAAACGAAGAAAGAAACGGAGAAACGAACAAAGAAACGGAGAAACGAACAGAGAAACGGAGAAACGAAGAAAGAAACGGAGAAACGAAGAAAGAAACGGAGAAACGAAGAAGGAAACGGAGAAACGAACAAAGAAACGGAGAAACGAAGAAAGAATCGGAGAAACACAGAATGAAACGGTGAAACGAAGAAAGAAACGGAGAAACGAACAAAGAAACGGGGAAACGAAGAAAGAAACGGAGAAACGAAGAAAGAAACGCAGAAACGAAGAAAGAAACGGAGAAACGAAGAATGCAACGGAGAAATAAATGGAGAAACGAAGAAATAAACGGAGAAACGAACAAAGAAACGGACAAACGAAGAACGAAACGAGGAAACGAAGAAAGAAACGGAGAAACGAACAAAGAAACGGAGAAACGAAGAAAGAAACGGAGAAACGAAGAAAGAAGCGGAGAAACGAACAAAGAAACAGAGAAACGAAGAGAGAAACGGAGAAACGAAGAAAGAAACGGAGAAACGAAGAAAGAAACCGAGAAACGAAGAAAGAAACGGAGAAACGGAGAATGAAACGGAGAAACGAGGAAAGAAACGGAGAAACGAAGAAAGAAACGGAGAAACGAAGAAAGAAATGGAGAAACGAAGAAACAAACGGAGAAACGAAGAAAGAAACGGAGAAACGAAGAAAGAAACGGAGTAACGAAGAAAGAAACGAAGGAACGAAGAAAGAAACGGAGAAATAAATGGAGAAACGAAGAAATAAACAGAGAAACGGAAAAAGAGACGGAGAAACGAATAAAGAAACGGAGAAACGAAGAAAGAAACTGAGAAACGAAGAAAGAAACGGAGAAACGAACAAAGAAACGGAGAAACGAACAGAGAAACGGAGAAACGAAGAAAGAAACGGAGAAGCGGAGAAATAAATGGAGGAACGAAGAAATAAACGGAGAAATGAAGAAAGAAACGGTGAAACGAAGAAAGAAACGGAGAAACGAAGAAAGAAACGGAGAAACGAAGAAAGAAACGGAGAAACGAACAAAGAAACGGAGAAACGAACAAAGAAACGGAGAAACGAAGAAAGAAACGGAGAAACGAAGAAAGAAACGGAGAAACGAAGAAAGAAACGCAGAAACGAAGAAAGAAACGGAGAAACGAAGAAAGAAACGGAGAAACGAAGAATGCAACGGAGAAATAAATGGAGAAACGAAGAAATAAACGGAGAAACGAACAAGGAAACGGACAAACGAAGAAAGAAACGGAGAAACGAAGAAAGAAACGGAGAAACGAACATAGAAACGGAGAAACGAAGAAAGAAACTGAGAAACGAAGAAAGAAGCGGAGAAACGAAGAAAGAAACGGAGAAACGGAGAATGAAACGGAGAAACGAAGAAAGAAACGGAGAAACGAAGAAAGAAAGGGAGAAACGAAGAAAGAAACGGAGTAACGAAGAAAGAAACGAAGGAACGAAGAAAGAAACTGAGAAATAAATGGAGAAACGAAGAAATAAACAGAGAAACGGAAAAAGAGACGGAGAAACGAAGAAAGAAACGGAGAAACGAAGAAAGAGACTGAGAAACGAAGAAAGAAACGGAGAAACGAAGAAAGAAACGGAGAAACGAAGAAAGAGACTGAGAAACGAAGAAAGAAACGGAGAAACGAAGAAAGAAACGGAGAAACGAACAGAGAAACGGAGAAACGAAGAAAGAAACGGAGAAACGGAGAAATAAATGGAGGAACGAAGAAATAAACGGAGAAATGAAGAAAGAAACGGTGAAACGAAGAAAGAAACGGAGAAACGAAGAAAGAAACGGAGAAACAAAGAAAGAAACGGAGAAACGAAGAAAGAAACGGAGAAACGAACAAAGAAAGGGAGAAACGAAGAAAGAAACGGAGAAACGAAGAAAGAAACGGAGGAACGAAGAATGAAACAGAGGAACGGAGAAATAAATGGAGAAACGAAGAAATAAACGGAGGAACGAAGAAGGAAACGGAGAAACGAAGAAACAAACGGAGAGACGAAGAAAGAAACGGAGAAACGAAGAAAGAGACGGAGAAACGAACAAAGAAACGGAGAAACGAACAAAGAAACGGAGAAACGAAGAAAGAAACGGAGAAACGAAGAATGCAACGGAGAAATAAATGGAGAAACGAAGAAATAAACGGAGAAACGAACAAGGAAACGGACAAACGAAGAAAGAAACGGAGAAACAAGGAATGAAATGGAGAAACGAAGAAAGAGACGGAGAAACGAACAAAGAAACGGAGAAACGTAGAAAGAAACGGAGAAACGAAGAAAGAAACGGAGAAACGAAGAATGCAACGGAGAAATAAATGGAGAAACGAAGAAATAAACGGAGAAACGAACAAGGAAACGGACAAACGAAGAAAGAAACGGAGAAACGAAGAAAGAAACGGAGAAACGAACAAAGAAACGGAGAAACGAAGAAAGAAACGGAGAAACGAAGAAAGAAGCGGAGAAACGAACAAAGAAACGGAGAAACGAAGATAGAGACGGAGAAACGAAGAAAGAAACGGACAAACGAAGAAAGAAACGGAGAAACGAAGAAAGAAACGGAGAAACGGAGAATGAAACGGAGAAACGAAGAATGAAACGGAGAAACGAAGAAAGAAACGCAGAAACGAAGAAAGAAACGGAGAAACGAAGAATGAAACGGAGAAACGAAGAAAGAGACGGAGAAACGAACAAAGAAACGGAGAAACGAACAATGAAACGGAGAAACGAAGAAAGAAACGGAGAAACGAAGAATGCAACGGAGAAATAAATGGAGAAACGAAGAAATAAACGGAGAAACGAACAAGGAAACGGACAAACGAAGAAAGAAACGGAGAAACGAAGAAAGAAACGGAGAAACGAACAAAGAAACGGAGAAACGAAGAAAGAAACGGAGAAACGAAGAAAGAAGCGGAGAAGCGAACAAAGAAACGGAGAAACGAAGAAAGAAACGGAGAAACGAAGAAAGAAACGGAGAAACAAAGAAAGAAACGGAGATACGAAGAAAGAAACGGAGAAACGGAGAATGAAACGGAGAAACGAAGAAAGAAACGGAGAAACGATAAAAGAAACGGAGAAACGAAGAAAGAAACGGAGTGACGAAGAAAGAAACGAAGGAACGAAGAAAGAAACGGAGAAATAAATGGAGAAACGAAGAAATAAACGGAGGAACGAAGAAGGAAACGGAGAAACGAAGAAACAAACGGAGAGACGAAGAAAGAAACAGAGAAACGAAGAAAGAAACGGAGAAACCAAGAAAGAAACGGAGAAACGAAGAAACGGAGAAACCAAGAAAGAAACGGAGAAACGAAGAAACGAAGAAGTAAACCGAGAAACGGAGAAAGAAACGGAGAAACGAACAAAGAAACGGAGAAACGAAGAAAGAAACGGAGAAACGATGAAAGAAACGGAGAAACGAAGAAAGAAACGGAGAAATAAATGGAGAAACGAAGAAATAAACGGAGAAACTAACAAGGAAACGGAGAAACGAAGAACGAAACGGAGAAACGAAGAAAGAAACGGAGATACGAAGAAAGAAACGGAGGAACGGAGAAATAAATGGAGAAACGAAGAAATAAACGGACAAACGTAGAATGAAACGGAGAAGCGAAGAAAGAAACGGAGAAACGAAGAAACGAAGAAGTAAACCGAGAAACGGAGAAAGAAACGGAGAAACGAAGAAAGAAACGGAGAAACGAACAAAGAAACGGAGAAACGAAGAAAGAAACGGAGAAACGAAGAAAGAAGCGGAGAAACGAAGAAACGAAGAAGTAAACCGAGAAACGGAGAAAGAAACGGAGAAACGAACAAAGAAACGGAGAAACGAAGAAAGAAACGGAGAAACGATGAAAGAAACGGAGAAACGAAGAAAGAAACGGAGAAATAAATGGAGAAACGAAGAAATAAACAGAGAAACGGAAAAAGAGACGGAGAAACGAAGAAAGAAACGGAGAAACGAAGAAAGAAACTGAGAAACGAAGAAAGAAACGGAGAAATGAACAAAGAAACGGAGAAACGAACAGAGAAACGGAGAAACGAAGAAAGAAACGGAGAAACGGAGAAATAAATGGAGGAACGAAGAAATAAACCGAGAAATGAAGAAAGAAACGGTGAAACGAAGAAAGAAACGAAGAAAGAAACGGAGAAACGAAGAAAGAAACGGAGAAGCGAAGAAAGAAACGGAGAAACGAACAAAGAAACGGAGAAACGAAGAAAGAAACAGAGAAACGAAGAAAGAAACGGAGAAACAAAAAAGAAACGGAGAAACGAACAAGGAAACGGAGAAACGAAGAAAGAAACGGAGAAACGATGAAAGAAACGGAGAAACGAAGAAAGAAACGGAGAAATAAATGGAGAAACGAAGAAATAAACAGAGAAACGGAAAAAGAGACGGAGAAACGAAGAAAGAAACGGAGAAACGAAGAAAGAAACGGAGAAACGAAGAAAGAAACGGAGAAACGGAGAATGAAACGGAGAAACGAAGAATGAAACGGAGAAACGAAGAAAGAAACGGAGAAACGAAGAATGAAACGGAGAAACGAAGAAAGAGACGGAGAAACGAACAAAGAAACGGAGAAACGAACAAAGAAACGGAGAAACGAAGAAAGAAACGGAGAAACGAAGAAAGAAACGCAGAAACGAAGTAAGAAACGGAGAAACGAAGAAAGAAGCGGAGAAACGGAGATATAAATGGAGAAACGAAAAATAAACGGAGAAACGAAGAAAGAAACGGAGAAACTGAGAAATAAATGGAGAAATGAAGAAATAAACGGAGAAACGATGAAAGAAACGGAGGAACGAACAAAGAAACGGAGAAACGAAGAAAGAAACGGAGAAACGAAGAAAGAAACGGAGAAACGAAGAATGAAACGGAGGAACGAAGAAAGGAACGGGGAAACGAAGAAACGAAGAAGTAAACCGAGAAACGGAGAAGGAAACGGAGAAACGAACAAAGAAACGGAGAAACGAACAAAGAAACGGAGAAACAATGAAAGAAACGGAGAAACGAAGAAAGAAACGGAGAAATAAATGGAGAAACGAAGAAACAAACGGAGAAACTAACAAGGAAACGGAGAAACGAAGAAAGAAACGGAGAAACGAAGAAAGAAACGGAGAAACGAAGAAAGAAACGAAGAAACGAACAAAGAAACGGAGAAACGAAGAAAGAAACAGAGAAACGAAGAAAGAAACGGAGAAACGAAGAAAGAAACGCAGAAACGAAGAAAGAAACGGAGAAACGAAGAATGAAACGGAGAAACGAAGAAAGAGACGGAGAAACGAACAAAGGAACGGAGAAACGAAGAAAGAAACGGAGAAACGAAGAAAGAAACGGAGAAACGAAGAATGAAACGGAGGAACGGAGAAATAAATGGAGAAACGAAGAAATAAACGGAGGAACGAAGAAGGAAACGGAGAAACGAAGAAACAAACGGAGAGACGAAGAAAGAAACGGAGAAACGAAGAAAGAAACGGAGAAACGAAGAAAGGAACGGGGAAACGAAGAAACGAAGAAGTAAACCGAGAAACGGAGAAAGAAACGGAGAAACGAAGAAAGAAACGGAGAAACGAAGAAAGAAACGGAGAAACGATGAAAGAAACGGAGAAACGGAGAAAGAAACGGGGAAACGAAGAAAGAAACGGAGAAACGAAGAATGAAACGGAGGAACGGAGAAATAAATGGAGAAACGAAGAAATAAACGGAGGAACGAAGAAGGAAACGGAGAAACGAAGAAACAAACGGAGAGACGAAGAAAGAAACGGAGAAACGAAGAAAGAAACGGAGAAACGAAGAAAGGAACGGGGAAACGAAGAAACGAAGAAGTAAACCGAGAAACGGAGAAAGAAACGGAGAAACGAAGAAAGAAACGGAGAAACGAAGAAAGAAACGGAGAAACGATGAAAGAAACGGAGAAACGGAGAAAGAAACGGAGAAATAAATGGAGAAACGAAGAAACAAACGGAGAAACTAACAAGGAATCGGAGAAACGAAGAAATAAATGGAGAAACGAAGAAATAAACGGACAAACGTAGAATGAAACGGAGAAACGAAGAAAGAAACGGAGAAACGAAGAAACGAAGAAGTAAACCGAGAAACGGAGAAAGAAACGGAGAAACGAAGAAAGAAACGGAGAAACGAAGAAAGAAACGGAGAAACGAAGAAAGAAGCGGAGAAACGGAGATATAAATGGAGAAACGAAAAATAAACGGAGAAACGAAGAAAGAAACGGAGAAACGAAGAAAGAAACGGAGAAACTGAGAAATAAATGGAGAAATGAAGAAATAAACGGAGAAACGATGAAAGAAACGGAGAAACGAACAAAGAAACGGAGAAACGAAGAAAGAAACGGAGAAACGTAGAAAGAAACGGAGAAACGAAGAAAGAAACAGAGAAACGAAGAAAGAAACGGAGAAACCAAGAAAGAAACGGAGAAACGAAGAAACGAAGAAGTAAACCGAGAAACGGAGAAAGAAACGGAGAAACGAACAAAGACGCGGAGAAACGAAGAAAGAAACGGAGATACGATGAAAGAAACGGAGAAACGAAGAAAGAAACAGAGAAATAAGTGGAGAAACGAAGAAACAAACGGAGAAACTAACAAGGAAACGGAGAAACGAAGAAAGAAACGGAGAAACGAAGAAAGAAGCGGAGGAACGGAGAAATAAATGGAGAAACGAAGAAATAAACGGAGGAACGAAGAAGGAAACGGAGAAACGAAGAAACAAACGGAGAGACGAAGAAAGAAACAGAGAAACGAAGAAAGAAACGGAGAAACCAAGAAAGAAACGGAGAAACGAAGAAACGAAGAAGTAAACCGAGAAACGGAGAAAGAAACGGAGAAACGAACAAAGACACGGAGAAACGAAGAAAGAAACGGAGAAACGATGAAAGAAACGGAGAAACGAAGAAAGAACCGGAGAAATAAGTGGAGAAACGAAGAAACAAACGGAGAAACTAACAAGGAAACGGAGAAACGAAGAAAGAAACGGAGAAACGAAGAAAGAAACGGAGGAACGGAGAAATAAATGGAGAAACGAAGAAATAAACGGACAAACGTAGAATGAAACGGAGAAACGAAGAAAGAAACGGAGAAACGAGGAAACGAAGAAGTAAACCGAGAAACGGAGAAAGAAACGGAGAAACGAAGAAAGAAACGGAGAAACGAACAAAGAAACGGAGAAACGAAGAAAGAAACGGAGAAACGAAGAAAGAAACGGAGAAACGAAGAAGTAAACCGAGAAACGGAGAAAGAAACGGAGAAACGAACAAAGAAACGGAGAAACGAAGAAAGAAACGGAGAAACGAAGAAAGAAACGGAGAAACGAAGAAAGAAACGGAGAAACGAACAAAGAAACGGAGAAACGAAGAAAGAAACAGAGAAACGAAGAAAGAAACGGAGAAACGAAGAAAGAAACGCAGAGACGAAGAAAGAAACGGAGAAACGAAGAATGAAACGGAGAAACGAAGAAAGAGACGGAGAAACGAACAAAGAAACGGAGAAACGAAGAAAGAGACGGGGAAACGAAGAAAGAAACGGAGAAACGAAGAAAGAAACGCAGAAACGAAGTAAGAAACGGAGAAACGAAGAAAGAAGCGGAGAAACGGAGATATAAATGGAGGAACGAAGAAATAAACGGAGAAATGAAGAAAGAAACGGTGAAACGAAGAAAGAAACGGAGAAACGAAGAAAGAAACGGAGAAACGAAGAAAGAAACGGAGAAACGAAGAAAGAAACGGAGAAACGAAGAAAGAAACGGAGTAACGAAGAAAGAAACGGAGAAACGAAGAAACGAAGAAGTAAACCGAGAAACGGAGAAAGAAACGGAGAAACGAAGAAATAAACGGAGAAACGAAGAAAGAAACGCAGAAACGAAGTAAGAAACGGAGAAACGAAGAAAGAAGCGGAGAAACGGAGATATAAATGGAGAAACGAAAAATAAACGGAGAATCGAAGAAAGAAACGGAGAAACGAAGAAAGAAACGGAGAAACTGAGAAATAAATGGAGAAATGAAGAAATAAACGGAGAAACGATGAAAGAAACGGAGAAACCAAGAAAGAAACGGAGAAACGAAGAAACGAAGAAGTAAACCGAGAAACGGAGAAAGAAACGGAGAAACGAACAAAGACGCGGAGAAACGAAGAAAGAAACGGAGAAACGATGAAAGAAACGGAGAAACGAAGAAAGAAACGGAGAAATAAATGGAGAAACGAAGAAATAAACGGAGAAACTAACAAGGAAACGGAGAAACGAAGAAAGAAACGGAGAAACGAAGAAAGAAACGGAGGAACGGAGAAATAAATGGAGAAACGAAGAAATAAACGGACAAACGTAGAATGAAACGGAGAAACGAAGAAAGAAACGGAGAAACGAAGAAACGAAGAAGTAAACCGAGAAACGGAGAAAGAAGCGGAGAAACGAAGAAAGAAACGGAGAAACGAACAAAGAAACGGAGAAACGAAGAAAGAAACGGAGAAACGAAGAAAGAAACGGAGAAACGAAGAAACGAAGAAGTAAACCGAGAAACGGAGAAAGAAACGGAGAAACGAACAAAGAAACGGAGAAACGAAGAAAGAAACGGAGAAACGAAGAAAGAAACGGAGAAACGAAGAAAGAAACGGAGAAACGAAGAAAGAAACGGAGAAACGGAGAAACGAAGAAAGAAACAGAGAAACGAAGAAAGAAACGGAGAAACGAAGAAAGAAACGCAGAAACGCAGAAACGAAGAAAGAAACGGAGAAACGAAGAATGAAACGGAGAAACGAAGAAAGAGACGGAGAAACGAACAAAGAAACGGAGAAACGAAGAAAGAAACGGAGAAACGAAGAAAGAAACGGAGAAACGAAGAAAGAAACGCAGAAACGAAGTAAGAAACGGAGAAACGAAGAAAGAAGCGGAGAAATGGAGATATAAGTGGAGAAATAAATGGAGAAACGAAGAAATAAACAGAGAAACGGAAAAAGAGACGGAGAAACGAAGAAAGAAACGGAGAAACGAAGAAAGAAACTGAGAAACGAAGAAAGAAACGGAGAAACGAACAAAGAAACGGAGAAACGAACAGAGAAACGGAGAAACGAAGAAAGAAACGGAGAAACGGAGAAATAAATGGAGGAACGAAGAATTAAACGGAGAAATGAAGAAAGAAACGGTGAAACGAAGAAAGAAACGGAGAAACGAAGAAAGAAACGGAGAAACGAAGAAAGAAACGGAGAAACGAAGAAAGAAACGGAGAAACGAACAAAGAAACGGAGAAACGAAGAAAGAAACAGAGAAACGAAGAAAGAAACGGAGAAACGAAGAAAGAAACGCAGAAACGAAGAAAGAAACGGAGAAACGAAGAATGAAACGGAGAAACGAAAAAAGAGACGGAGAAACGAAGAAAGAAACGGAGAAACGAACAAAGAAACGGAGAAACGAAGAAATAAACGGAGAAACGAAGAAAGAAACGCAGAAACGAAGTAATAAACGGAGAAACGAAGAATGAAGCGGAGAAACGGAGATATAAATGGAGAAACGAAAAATAAACGGAGAAACGAAGCAAGAAACGGAGAAACGAAGAAAGAAACGGAGAAACTGAGAAATAAATGGAGAAATGAAGAAATAAACGGAGAAACGATGAAAGAAACGGAGAAACGAACAAAGAAACGGAGAAACGAAGAAAGAAACGGAGAAACGAAGAAAGAAACGGAGAAACGAAGAAAGAAACGGAGAAACGAAGAAAGAAACAGAGAAACGAAGAAAGAAACGGAGAAACCAAGAAAGAAATGGAGAAACGAAGAAACGAAGAAGTAAACCGAGAAACGGAGAAAGAAACGGAGAAATGAACAAAGACGCGGAGAAACGAAGAAAGAAACAGAGAAACGAAGAAAGAAACGGAGAAACGAAGAAAGAAACGCAGAAACGAAGAAAGAAACGGAGAAACGAAGAATGAAACGGAGAAACGAAGAAAGAGACGGAGAAACGAACAAAGAAACGGAGAAACGAAGAAAGAAACGGAGAAACGAAGAAAGAAGCGGAGAAACGAAGAAAGAAACGCAGAAACCAAGAAAGAAACGGAGAAACGAAGAAACGAAGAAGTAAACCGAGAAACGGAGAAAGAAACGGAGAAACGAACAAAGACGCGGAGAAACGAAGAAAGAAACGGAGAAAAGATGAAAGAAACGGAGAAACGAAGAAAGAAACGGAGAAATAAATGGAGAAACGAAGAAATAAACGGAGAAACTAACAAGGAAACGGAGAAACGAAGAAAGAAACGGAGAAACGAAGAAAGAAACGGAGGAACGGAGAAATAAATGGAGAAACGAAGAAATAAACGGACCAACGTAGAATGAAACGGAGAAACGAAGAAAGAAACGGAGAAACGAACAAAGAAACGGAGAAACGAAGAAAGAAACGGAGAAACGAAGAAAGAAACGGAGAAACGAAGAAACGAAGAAGTAAACCGCGAAACGGAGAAAGAAACGGAGAAACGAACAAAGAAACGGAGAAACGAAGAAAGAAACGGAGAAACGAAGAAAGAAACGGAGAAACGAAGAAAGAAACGGAGAAACGAACAAAGAAACGGAGAAACGAAGAAAGAAACAGAGAAACGAAGAAAGAAACGGAGAAACGAAGAAAGAAACGCAGAAACGAAGAAAGAAACGGAGAAACGAAGAATGAAACGGAGAAACGAACAAAGAGACGGAGAAACGAACAAAGAAACGGAGAAACGAAGAAAGAAACGGAGAAACGAAGAAAGAAACGGAGAAACGAAGAAAGAAACGCAGAAACGAACTAAGAAACGGAGAAACGAAGAAAGAAGCGGAGAAACTGAGATATAAATGGAGGAACGAAGAAATAAACGGAGAAATGAAGAAAGAAACGGTGAAACGAAGAAAGAAACGGAGAAACGAAGAAAGAAACGGAGAAACGAAGAAAGAAACGGAGAAACGAAGAAAGAAACGGAGAAACGAAGAAATAAACGGAGGAACGAAGAGGGAAACGGAGAAACGAAGAAACAAACGGGGAGACGAAGAAAGAAACAGAGAAACGAAGAAAGAAACGGAGAAACCAAGAAAGAAACGGAGAAACGAAGAAACGAAGAAGTAAACCGAGAAACGGAGAAAGAAACGGAGAAACGAACAAAGACGCGGAGAAACGAAGAAAGAAACGGAGAAACGATGAAAGAAACGGAGAAACGAAGAAAGAAACGGAGAAATAAATGGAGAAACGAAGAAATAAACGGAGAAACTAACAAGGAAACGGAGAAACGAAGAAAGAAACGGAGAAACGAAGAAAGAAACGGAGGAACGGAGAAATAAATGGAGAAACGAAGAAATAAACGGACAAACGTAGAATGAAACGGAGAAACGAAGAAAGAAACGGAGAAACGAAGAAATAAACGGAGGAACGAAGAAGGAAACGGAGAAACGAAGAAACAAACGGAGAGACGAAGAAAGAAACAGAGAAACGAAGAAAGAAACGGAGAAACGAAAAAAGAAACGGAGAAACGAAGAAACGAAGAAGTAAACCGAGAAACGGAGAAAGAAACGGAGAAACGAACAAAGACGCGGAGAAACGAAGAAAGAAACGGAGAAACGATGAAAGAAACGGAGAAACGAAGAAAGAAACGGAGAAATAAATGGAGAAACGAAGAAATAAACGGAGAAACTAACAAGGAAACGGAGAAACGAAGAAAGAAACGGAGAAACGAAGAAAGAAACGGAGGAACGGAGAAATAAATGGAGAAACGAAGAAATAAACGGACAAACGTAGAATGAAACGGAGAAACGAAGAAAGAAACGGAGAAACGAAGAAACGAAGAAGTAAACCGAGAAACGGAGAAAGAAACGGAGAAACGAAGAAAGAAACGGAGAAACGAACAAAGAAACGGAGAAACGAAGAAAGAAACGGAGAAACGAAGAAAGAAAGGGAGAAACGAAGAAACGAAGAAGTAAACCGAGAAACGGAGAAAGAAACGGAGAAACGAACAAAGAAACGGAGAAACGAAGAAAGAAACGGAGAAACGAAGAAAGAAACGGAGAAACGAAGAAAGAAACGGAGAAACGAACAAAGAAACGGAGAAACGAAGAAAGAAACAGAGAAACGAAGAAAGAAACGGAGAAACGAAGAAAGAAACGCAGAAACGAAGAAAGAAACGGAGAAACGAAGAATGAAACGGAGAAACGAAGAAAGAGACGGAGAAACGAACAAAGAAACGGAGAAACGAAGAAAGAAACGGAGAAACGAAGAAAGAAACGGAGAAACGAAGAAAGAAACGCAGAAACGAAGTAAGAAACGGAGAAACGAAGAAAGAAGCGGAGAAACGGAGATATAAATGGAGAAACGAAAAATAAACGGAGAAACGAAGAAAGAAACGGACAAACGAAGAAAGAAACGGAGAAACGAAGAAAGAAACGGAGAAACGAACAAAGAAACGGAGAAACGAAGAAAGAAACGGAGAAACGAAGAAAGAAACGGAGAAACGAAGAAAGAAACGGAGAAACGAAGAAAGAAACGGAGAAACGAAGAAAGAAACGGAGAAACGGTAAAAAGAGACGGAGAAACGAAGAAAGAAACGGAGAAACGAAGAAAGAAACTGAGAAACGAAGAAAGAAACGGAGAAACGAACAAAGAAACGGAGAAACGAACAGAGAAACGGAGAAACGAAGAAAGAAACGGAGAAATAAATGGAGGAACGAAGAAATAAACGGAGAAATGAAGAAAGAAACGGTGAAACGAAGAAAGAAACGGAGAAACGAAGAAAGAAACGGAGAAACGAAGAAAGAAACGGAGAAACGAAGAAAGAAACGGAGAAACGAACAAAGAAACGGAGAAACGAAGAAAGAAACAGAGAAACGAAGAAAGAAACGGAGAAACGAAGAAAGAAACGCAGAAACGAAGAAAGAAACGGAGAAACGAACAAAGAAACGGAGAAACGAAGAAAGAAACGGAGAAACGAAGAAAGAAACGCAGAAACGAAGTAAGAAACGGAGAAACGAAGAAAGAAGCGGAGAAACGGAGATATAAATGGAGAAACGAAAAATAAACGGAGAAACGAAGAAAGAAACGGAGAAACGAACAAAGAAACGGAGAAACGAAGAAAGAACCGGAGAAACGAAGAAAGAAACGGAGAAACGAAGCATGAAACGGAGGAACTGAGAAATAAATGGAGAAACGAAGAAATAAACGGAGGAACGAAGAAGGAAACGGAGAAACGAAGGAACAAACGGAGAGACGAAGAAAGAAACGGAGAAACGAAGAAAGAAACACAGAAACGAAGAAAGAAACGGAGAAAAGATGAAAGAAACGGAGAAACGAAGAAAGAAACTGAGAAACGAAGAAAGAAACGGAGAAACGAAGAAAGAAACGGAGAAAAGAAGAAAGAAACGGAGAAACGAAGAAAGAAACGGAGAAACGAAGAAAGAAACGGAGATACGTAGAAAGAAACGGAGAAACGAAGAAAGAAACGGAGAAACGAAGAAACGAAGAAGTAAACCGTGAAACGGAGAAAGAAACGGAGAAACGAAGAAAGAAACGGAGAAACGAAGAAAGAAACGGAGAAACGATGAAAGAGACGGAGAAACGGAGAAAGAAACGGAGAAATAAATGGAGAAACGAAGACATAAACGGAGAAACTAACAAGGAAACGGAGAATCGAAGAAAGAAACGGAGAAACGAAGAAAGAAACGGAGGAACGGAGAAATAAATGGAGAAACGAAGATATAAACGGAGAAACGTAGAATGAAACGGAGAAACGAAGAAAGAAACGGAGAAACGAAGAGACGAAGAAGTAAACCGAGAAACGGAGAAAGAAACGGAGAAACGAAGAAAGAAACGGAGGAACGGAGAAATAAATGGAGAAATGAAGAAATAAACGGAGAAATGATGAAAGAAACGGTGAAACGAAGAAAGAAACGGAGAAGCAAAGAAAGAAACGCAGAAACGAACAAAGAAACTGAGAAACGAAGAAAGAAACGCAGAAACGAAGAAAGAAACGGAGAAACGAAGAAACAAACGGAGAAACGAAGAAAGAAACGGAGAAAGAAATGGAGAAACGAAGAAATAAACCGAAAAACGGAAAAAGAAACGGAGGAACGGGGAAATAAATGGAGAAACGAAGAAAGAAACGGAGAAACGAAGAAATAAACGGAGAAACGAATAATGAAACGGAGAAACGAAGAAAGAAACGGAGAAACGAAGAAAGAAACGGAGAAACGAAGAAAAAACGGAGAAATGAAGAAAGAAACGGAGATACGAAGAAAGAAATGGAGAAACGAACAAAGAATAGGAGAAACGAAGAAAGAAACGGAGAAATAAGTGGAGAAACGAAGAAATAAACGGAGAAACGAACAAGGAAACGGAGAAACGAAGAAAGAAACGGAGAAGCGAAGAAAAAAACGGAGAAACGTAGAAAGAATCGGAGATACGAACAAAGAAACGGAGAAACGAACAAAGAAACGGAGAAACGAAGAGAGAAGCGGAGAAACGGAGATATAAATGGAGAAACGAAAAACAAACGGAGAAACGAAGAAAGAAACGGAGAAACGAAGAAAGAAACGGAGAAACGAAGAAAGAAACGGAGAAACGAAGAAAGAAACGGTGAATCGGAGAAACAAATGGAGACACGAAGAAATAAACCGAGAAACGGAGAAAGAAACGGAGAAACGATCAATGAAACGGAGAAATGTACAAACAAACGGAGAAACGAAGAAAGAAACGGAGAAACGGAGAAAGAAACGGAGAAACGAAGAGAGAAACGGAGAAACGAAGGAAGAAACGGAGTAACGAAGGAAGAAATGAAGAAACGAAGACAGAAACGGAGAATCGGAGAAATAAATGGAGAGACGAAGAAATAAACCGAGAAACGGAGGAACGAACAAAGAAACAATAAATGAAACGGAGAAACGAAGAAAGAAGCGGAGAAACGAAGAAAGAAACGGAGAAATAAATGGAGAAACGAAGAAATAAACGGAGAAATGAAGAAATAAACGGAAAAACGATGAAAGAAACGGAGAAACGAAGAAAGAAACGGAGGAACGGAGAAATAAATGGAGAAATGAAGAAATAAACGGAGAAATGATGAAAGAAACGGTGAAACGAAGAAAGAAACGGAGAAGCAAAGAAAGAAACGCAGAAACGAACAAAGAAACTGAGAAACGAAGAAAGAAACGCAGAAACGAAGAAAGAAACGGAGAAACGAAGAAACAAACGGAGAAACGAAGAAAGAAACGGAGAAAGAAATGGAGAAACGAAGAAATAAACCGAAAAACGGAAAAAGAAACGGAGAAACGAAGAAAGAGACGGAGAAACGAAGAAAGAAACGGAGAAACGAACACAGAAACGGAGGAACGGAGAAATAAATGGAGAAACGAAGAAAGAAACGGAGAAATAGATGGAGAAACGAAGAAATAAAAGGAGAAACGAACAAGGAAACGGAGAAACGAAGAAAGAAACGGAGAAAAGAAGAAAGAACGGAGAAACCAAGAAAGAAACGGAGAAACGAACAAAGAAACGGAGAAACGAAGAAAGAAACGGAGAAACGTAGAAAGAAACGCAGAAACGAAGAAAGAAACGGAGATACGAAGAAAGAAATAGAGAAACGAACAAAGAAACGGAGAAACGAAGAAAGAAACGGAGAAATAAATGGAGAAACGAAGAAATAAAAGGAGAAACGAACAAGGAAACGGAGAAACGAAGAAAGAAACGGAGAAACGAAGAAAAAAACGGAGAAACGTAGAAAGAAACGGAGATACGAACAAAGAAACGGAGAAACGAACAAAGAAACGGAGAAACGAAGAGAGAAGCGGAGAAATGGAGATATAAATGGAGAAACGAAAAATAAACGGAGAAACGAAGAAAGCAACGGAGAAACGAAGAAAGAAACGGAGAAACGAAGAAAGAAACGGAGAAACGAAGAAAGAAACGAAGAAACGAAGAAGTAAACCGAGAAACGGAGAAAGAAACGGGGAAACGAACAAAGAAACGGAGAAACGAACAAAGAAACGGAGAAACCAAGAAAGAAACGGAGTAACGGAGAAATAAATGGAGAATCGATGAAATAAACGGAGAATCGAAGAAAGAAACGGAGAAACGAAGAAAGAAACAGAGCAAGGGAGAAATAAATGGAGAAACGTAGAAAGAAACGGAGAAACGAAGATAGAAACGGAGAAACGAAGAAACGAAGAAGTAAACCGAGAAACGGAGAAAGAAACGGGGAAACGAACAAAGATACGGAGAAACGAACAAAGAAACGAAGAAACGAACAAAGAAACGGAGAAACGAAGAAAGAAACGGAGTAACCGAGAAATAAATGGAGAAACGATGATATAAACGGAGAATCGAAGAAAGAAACGAAGAAACGAAGAGAGAAACTGAGGAACGAAGATAGAAACGGAGAAACGAAGAAAGAAACGGAGAAATAAATGGAGAAACGAAGAAATAAACGGAGAAACGTAGAAAGAAACGGAGAAACCAAGAAAGAAACGGAGTAACGGAGATATAAATGGAGAATCGATGAAATAAACGGAGAAACGAAGAAATAAACGGAGAAACGAATAAAGAAACGGAGAAACGAAGAAAGAAACGGAGAAACGAAGAAAGAAACGGAGAAACGAAGAAAGAAACGGAGAAACGAAGAAAGAAACGGAGAAACGAAGAAAGAAACGGAGAAACGCAGAAAGAAACTGAGAATCGGAGAAGTAAATGGAGAAACGAAGAAATAGACCAAGAAACGGGGAAACGAACAAAGAAACGGAGAAACGAAGAAAGAAACGGAGAAACGAAGAAAGAAACGCAGAAACGAAGAAAGAATCGGAGTAACGAAGAAAGAAACGATGAAACGAAGAAAGAAACGGAGAAATAAATGGAGAAACGAAGAAATAAACCTAGAAACGGAAACAGTAACGGAGAAACGAACAAAGAAACGGAGAAACGAAGATAGAAACGGAGAAACGTAGAAAGAAACGGAGATACGAACAAAGAAACGGAGAAACGAACAAAGAAACGGAGAAACGAAGAAAGAAACGGAGAAATGGAGAAAGGAACGGAGAAACGGAGAAATGAACGGAGAAACGAAGAAAGAAACGAAGAAACGAACAAAGAAACGGAGAAACGAAGAAAGAAACGGAGAAACGAAGAAAGAAACGGAGGAACGAAGAAAGAAACGGAGGAACGGAGAAATAAATGGAGAAACGAAGAAAGAATCGGAGAAACGAAGACAGAAACGGAGAAACGAAGAAAGAAACGGGGGAACGCACAAAGAAACGGAGACACGAAGGAAGAAACGGAGAAATGAATGGAGAAACGAAGAAATAAACGGAGAAACGAACAAGGAAACGGAGAAACGAAGAAAAAAACGGAGAAGCGAAGAAAGAAACGGAGAAACGAAGAAAGAAACGGAGAAAAAAAGAAAGAAACGGAGAAACGAAGAAAGAAACGGAGAAACGAAGAAAGAAACGGAGAAACGTAGAAAGGAACGGAGAAACGAGGAAAGAAACGGAGAAACGAAGAAAGAAACGAAGAAACGAAGAAGTAAACCGAGAAACGGAGAAAGAAACGGGGAAACGAACAAAGAAACGGAGAAACGAACAAAGAAACGGAGAAACCAAGAAAGAAACGGAGTAACGGAGAAATAAATGGAGAATCAATGAAATAAACGGAGAATCGAAGAAAGAAACGGAGAAGCGAAGAAAGAAACGGAGGAACGGGGAAATAAATGGAGAAACGAAGAAAGAAACGGAGAAACGAAGAAATAAACGGAGAAACGAATAATGAAACGGAGAAACGAAGAAAGAAACGGAGAAACGAAGAAAGAAACGGAGAAACGAAGAAATAAACCGAGAAACGAAGAAAAAACGGAGAAATGAAGAAAGAAACGGAGATACGAAGAAAGAAATGGAGAAACGAACAAAGAATAGGAGAAACGAAGAAAGAAACGGAGAAATAAGTGGAGAAACGAAGAAATAAACGGAGAAACGAACAAGGAAACGGAGAAACGAAGAAAGAAACGGAGAAGCGAAGAAAAAAACGGAGAAACGTAGAAAGAATCGGAGATACGAACAAAGAAACGGAGAAACGAACAAAGAAACGGAGAAACGAAGAGAGAAGCGGAGAAACGGAGATATAAATGGAGAAACGAAAAACAAACGGAGAAACGAAGAAAGAAACGGAGAAACGAAGAAAGAAACGGAGAAACGAAGAAAGAAACGGAGAAACGAAGAAAGAAACGGTGAATCGGAGAAACAAATGGAGACACGAAGAAATAAACCGAGAAACGGAGAAAGAAACGGAGAAACGATCAATGAAACGGAGAAATGTACAAACAAACGGAGAAACGAAGAAAGAAACGGAGAAACGGAGAAAGAAACGGAGAAACGAAGAGGGAAACGGAGAAACGAAGGAAGAAACGGAGTAACGAAGGAAGAAATGAAGAAACGAAGACAGAAACGGAGAATCGGAGAAATAAATGGAGAGACGAAGAAATAAACCGAGAAACGGAGGAACGAACAAAGAAACAATAAATGAAACGGAGAAACGAAGAAAGAAGCGGAGAAACGAAGAAAGAAACGGAGAAATAAATGGAGAAACGAAGAAATAAACGGAGAAATGAAGAAATAAACGGAAAAATGATGAAAGAAACGGAGAAACGAAGAAAGAAACGGAGGAACGGAGAAATAAATGGAGAAATGAAGAAATAAACGGAGAAATGATGAAAGAAACGGAGAAACGAAGAAAGAAACGGAGAAGCAAAGAAAGAAACGCAGAAACGAACAAAGAAACTGAGAAACGAAGAAAGAAACGGAGAAAGAAATGGAGAAACGAAGAAATAAACCGAAAAACGGAAAAAGAAACGGAGAAACGAAGAAAGAGACGGAGAAACGAAGAAAGAAACGGAGAAACGAACACAGAAACGGAGGAACGGAGAAATAAATGGAGAAACGAAGAAAGAAACGGAGAAATAGATGGAGAAACGAAGAAATAAAAGGAGAAACGAACAAGGAAACGGAGAAACGAAGAAAGAAACGGAGAAAAGAAGAAAGAACGGAGAAACCAAGAAAGAAACGGAGAAACGAACAAAGAAACGGAGAAACGAAGAAAGAAACGGAGAAACGTAGAAAGAAACGCAGAAACGAAGAAAGAAACGGAGATACGAAGAAAGAAATGGAGAAACGAACAAAGAAACGGAGAAACGAAGAAAGAAACGGAGAAATAAATGGAGAAACGAAGAAATAAAAGGAGAAACGAACAAGGAAACGGAGAAACGAAGAAAGAAACGGAGAAACGAAGAAAAAAACGGAGAAACGTAGAAAGAAACGGAGATACGAACAAAGAAACGGAGAAACGAACAAAGAAACGGAGAAACGAAGAGAGAAGCGGAGAAATGGAGATATAAATGGAGAAACGAAAAATAAACGGAGAAACGAAGAAAGCAACGGAGAAACGAAGAAAGAAACGGAGAAACGAAGAAAGAAACGGAGAAACGAAGAAAGAAACGAAGAAACGAAGAAGTAAACCGAGAAACGGAGAAAGAAACGGGGAAACGAACAAAGAAACGGAGAAACGAACAAAGAAACGGAGAAACCAAGAAAGAAACGGAGTAACGGAGAAATAAATGGAGAATCGATGAAATAAACGGAGAATCGAAGAAAGAAACGGAGAAACGAAGAAAGAAACAGAGCAAGGGAGAAATAAATGGAGAAACGAAGAAATAAACGGAGAAACGTAGAAAGAAACGGAGAAACGAAGATAGAAACGGAGAAACGAAGAAACGAAGAAGTAAACCGAGAAACGGAGAAAGAAACGGGGAAACGAACAAAGATACGGAGAAACGAACAAAGAAACGAAGAAACGAACAAAGAAACGGAGAAACGAAGAAAGAAACGGAGTAACCGAGAAATAAATGGAGAAACGATGATATAAACGGAGAATCGAAGAAAGAAACGAAGAAACGAAGAGAGAAACTGAGGAACGAAGATAGAAACGGAGAAACGAAGAAAGAAACGGAGAAATAAATGGAGAAACGAAGAAATAAACGGAGAAACGTAGAAAGAAACGGAGAAACCAAGAAAGAAACGGAGTAACGGAGATATAAATGGAGAATCGATGAAATAAACGGAGAAACGAAGAAATAAACGGAGAAACGAATAAAGAAACGGAGAAACGAAGAAAGAAACGGAGAAACGAAGAAAGAAACGGAGAAACGAAGAAAGAAACGGAGAAACGAAGAAAGAAACGGAGAAACGAAGAAAGAAACGGAGAAACGCAGAAAGAAACTGAGAATCGGAGAAGTAAATGGAGAAACGAAGAAATAGACCAAGAAGCGGGGAAACGAACAAAGAAACGGAGAAACGAAGAAAGAAACGGAGAAACGAAGAAAGAAACGCAGAAACGAAGAAAGAATCGGAGTAACGAAGAAAGAAACGATGAAACGAAGAAAGAAACGGAGAAATAAATGGAGAAACGAAGAAATAAAACTAGAAACGGAAACAGTAACGGAGAAACGAACAAAGAAACGGAGAAACGAAGATAGAAACGGAGAAACGTAGAAAGAAACGGAGATACGAACAAAGAAACGGAGAAACGAACAAAGAAACGGAGAAACGAAGAAAGAAACGGAGGAACGGAGAAATAAATGGGAAATGAAGAAATAAACGGTGAAATGATGAAAGAAACGGAGAAACGAAGAAAGAAACGGAGAAACAGAGAAAGAAACGCAGAAACGAACAAAGAAACGGAGAAACGAAGAAAGAAACGCAGAAACGAAGAAAGAAACGGAGAAACGAAGATACAAACGGAGTAACGGAGAAAGAAACGGAGAATCGATGAAATAAACGGAGAATCGAAGAAACGGAGAAACGAAGAAATAAACGGAGGAACGGAGAAATAAATGGAGAAACGAAGAAATAAACGGAGAAACGTAGAAAGAAACGAAGAAACGAAGAAAGAAACAGAGAAACGAAGAAACGAAGAAGTAAACCGAGAAACGGAGAAAGAAACGGGGAAACGAACAAAGAAACGGAGAAACGAACAAAGAAACGGAGAAACGAACAAAGAAACGGAGAAACGAAGAAAGAAACGGAGTAACGGAAAAATAAATGGAGAAATGAAGAAGTAAACGGAGAATCGAAGATAGAAACGGAGAGAGAAAGAAAGAAACGGAGAAACGAACAAAAAAACGGAGAAATGAAGAAAGAAACGGAGATACGAAGAAAGAAATGGAGAAACGAACAAAGAATAGGAGAAACGAAGAAAGAAACGGAGAAATAAGTGGAGAAACGAAGAAATAAACGGAGAAACGAACAAGGAAACGGAGAAACGAAGAAAGAAACGGAGAAGCGAAGAAAAAAACGGAGAAACGGAGAAAGAAACGGAGAAACGAAGAGAGAAACGGAGAAACGAAGGAAGAAACGGAGTAACGAAGGAAGAAATGAAGAAACGAAGACAGAAACGGAGAATCGGAGAAATAAATGGAGAGACGAAGAAATAAACCGAGAAACGGAGGAACGAACAAAGAAACAATAAATGAAACGGAGAAACGAAGAAAGAAGCGGAGAAACGAAGAAAGAAACGGAGAAATAAATGGAGAAACGAAGAAATAAACGGAGAAATGAAGAAATAAACGGAGAAATGATGAAAGAAACGGAGAAACGAAGAAAGAAACGGAGGAACGGAGAAAGAAACGCAGAAACGAAGAAAGAAACGGAGATACGAAGAAAGAAATGGAGAAACGAACAAAGAAACGGAGAAACGAAGAAAGAAACGGAGAAATAAATGGAGATACGAAGAAAGAAATGGAGAAACGAACAAAGAAACGGAGAAACGAAGAAAGAAACGGAGAAATAAATGGAGAAACGAAGAAATAAACCGAAAAACGGAAAAAGAAACGGAGAAACGAAGAAAGAGACGGAGAAACGAAGAAAGAAACGGAGAAACGAACACAGAAACGGAGGAACGGAGAAATAAATGGAGAAACGAAGAAAGAAACGGAGAAATAGATGGAGAAACGAAGAAATAAAAGGAGAAACGAACAAGGAAACGGAGAAACGAAGAAAGAAACGGAGAAAAGAAGAAAGAACGGAGAAACCAAGAAAGAAACGGAGAAACGAACAAAGAAACGCAGAAACGAAGAAAGAAACGGAGAAACGTAGAAAGAAACGCAGAAACGAAGAAAGAAACGGAGATACGAAGAAAGAAATGGAGAAACGAACAAAGAAACGGAGAAACGAAGAAAGAAACGGAGAAATAAATGGAGATACGAAGAAAGAAATGGAGAAACGAACAAAGAAACGGAGAAACGAAGAAAGAAACGGAGAAATAAATGGAGAAACGAAGAAATAAAAGGAGAAACGAACAAGGAAACGGAGAAACGAAGAAAGAAACGGAGAAACGAAGAAAAAAACGGAGAAACGTAGAAAGAAACGGAGATACGAACAAAGAAACGGAGAAACGAACAAAGAAACGGAGAAACGAAGAAAGAAACGGAGAAACCAAGAAAGAAACGGAGTAACGGAGAAATAAATGGAGAATCGATGAAATAAACGGAGAATCGAAGAAAGAAACGGAGAAACGAAGAAAGAAACAGAGCAACGGAGAAATAAATGGAGAAACGAAGAAATAAAGGGAGAAACGTAGAAAGAAACGGAGAAACGAAGATAGAAACGGAGAAACGAAGAAACGAAGAAGTAAACCGAGAAACGGAGAAAGAAACGGGGAAACGAACAAAGATACGGAGAAACGAACAAAGAAACGAAGAAAGAAACAGAGAAACGAAGAAACGAAGAAGTAAACCGAGAAACGGAGAAAGAAACGGGGAAACGAACAAAGAAACGGAGAAACGAACAAAGAAACGGAGAAACGAACAAAGAAACGGAGAAACGAAGAAAGAAACGGAGTAACGGAAAAATAAATGGAGAAATGAAGAAGTAAACGGAGAATCGAAGATAGAAACGGAGAGAGAAAGAAAGAAACGGAGAAACGAACAAAAAAACGGAGAAACGAACAAAGAAACGGAGAAACGAACAAAGAAACGGAGAAACGAACAAAGAAACGGAGAATCGGAGAAACAAATGGAGACACGGAGAAATAAACCGAGAAACGGAGAAAGAAACGGAGAAACGATCAATGAAACGGAGAAACGTACAAAGAAACGGAGAAACGAAGAAAGGAACGGAGGAACGCACAAAGAAACGGAGAACTGAAGGAAGAAACGGAGAAATGAATGGAGAAACGAAGAAATAAACAGAGAAACGAACATGGAAACGGAGAAACGAAGAAATAAATGGAGAAATGAAGAAGTAAACGGAGAATCGAAGATAGAAACGGAGAGACAAAGAAAGAAACGGAGAAACGAACAAAAAACGGAGAAACGAACAAAGAAACGGAGAAACGAACAAAGAAACGGAGAAACGAACAAAGAAACGGTGAATCGGAGAAACAAATGGAGACACGAAGAAATAAACCGAGAAACGGAGAAAGAAACGGAGAAACGATAAATGAAACGGTGAAACGAACAAAGAAGCGGAGAAACGAAGAAAGAAACGGAGTAATAAATGGAGAAACGAAGAAATAAACGGAGAAACGAAGAAAGAAACGGAGAAACGAAGAAAGAAACGGAGAAACGAAGAAAGAAACGGAGAAACGTATAAAGAAACGGAGCAACGAAGAAAGAAACGGAGAAACGAAGAAAGAAACGGAGAAATAAATGGAGAAACGAAGAAATAAACGGAGAAACGAAGAAAGAAACGGAGAAACGAAGAAAGAAACGGAGAAACGAAGAAAGAAACGGAGAAACAAACAAAGAAACGGAGAAACGAACAAAGAACCGGAGAAACGAACAAAGAAACGGAGAAATGAAGAAAGAAACGGAGAAACGAAGAAAGAAACGGAGAAACGAAGGAAGAAACGCAGAAACGAAGAAAGAAACCGAGAAACGAAGAAAGAAACGGAGAAATAAATGGAGAAACGAAGATATATACGGAGAAACGAAGAAAGAAACGGAGAAACGAAGAAACGATGAAAGAAAGGAGAAAGGAAGAAATAAACGGAGAAACGAAGAAACGATGAAAGAAAGGAGAAACGAAGAAAGAAACGGAGAAACGAAGAAACGAAGAAACGATGAAAGAAAGGAGAAACGAAGAAAGAAACGGAGAAACGAAGAAACGATGAAAGAAAGCAGAAACGAAGAAAGAAACGGAGAAACGAAGAAAAACGGAGAAACGGAGAAATAAATGGAGAAACGAAGAAACAAACGGAGAAACGAAGAAAGAAACGGAGAAACGAAGAAAGAAACAGAGTAACGAAGAAAGAAACGAAGAAACGAAGAAAGAAACGGAGAAACCAAGAAAGAAACTGAGAATCGGAGAAATAAATGGAGAAACGAAGGAATAAACCGAGGAACGGAGAAACAAACGGAGAAACGAACAAAGAAACAGAGAAACGAAGAAAGAAACGGAGAAACGGAGAAATACATGGAGAAACGAAGAAACAAACGGAGAAACTAAGAAAGAAACGGAGAAACGGAGAAAGAAACAGAGTAACAAAGAAAGAAACGAAGAAACGAAGAAACAAACGGAGAAACGAACAAAGAACCAGAGAAACGAAGAAAGAAACTGAGAATCGGAGAAATAAATGGAGAAACGAAGGAATAAACCGAGAAACGGAGAAACAAACGGAGAAACGAACAAAGAAACGGAAAAACGGAGAAATAAATGCAGAAACGAAGAAACAAACGGAGAAACGAAGAAAGAAACGGAGAAACGAAGAAAGAAACAGAGTAACGAAGAAAGAAACGAAGAAACGAAGAAAGTAACGGAGAAACGAAGAAATAAATGGAGAAACGAAGGAATAAACCGAGAAACGGAGAAACAAACGGAGAAACGAACAAAGAAACGGAGAAACGAAGAAAGAAACGGGAAACGGAGAAATAAATGGAGAAACGAAGAAACAAACGGAGAAACGAAGAAAGAAACGGAGAAACGAAGAAAGAAACAGAGTAACGAATAAATGAACGGAGAAACGAAGAAAGAAACCGAGAAACGAAGAGAGAAACGGAGAATCGGAGAAATAAGTGGAGACACGAAGAAATAAACCGAGATACCGAGAAAGAAACGGAGAAACGATCAATGAAACGGAGAAACGAAGAAAGAAACGGAGAAACGAAATAAGAAACGGAGAAACGTAGAAATAAATGGAGAAACGAAGAAATAAACGGAGAAACGAAGAAAGAAACGGAGATACAAAGAGAGAAACGGAGAAACGAAGGAAGAAACGGAGTAACGAAGAAAGAAACGAAGAAACGAAGAAAGAAACGGAGAATCGGAGAAACAAATGGAGACAGGAAGAAATAAACCGAGAAACGGAGAAAGAAACGGAGAAACGATCAATGAAACGGAGAAACGAACAAAGAAACGGAGAAACGAAGAAAGAAACGGAGAAACGGAGAAAGAAACGGAGAAACGAAGAGAGAAACGGAGAAACGAAGGAAGAAACGGAGTAACGAAGGAAGAAACGAAGAAACGAAGAAAGAAACGGAGAATCGGAGAAATAAATGGAGGAACGAAGAAATAAACCGAGAAACGGGGAAAGAAACGGAGAAACGATCAATGAAACGGAGAAACGAACAAAGAAACGGAGATACGGAGAAATAAATGGAGAAACAAAGAAATAAACGGAGAAACGAAGAAAGAAACGGTGAAACGAGGAAAGAAACGGAGAAACGAAGAAAGAGACGGAGAAACGAACAAAGAAACGCAGAAACGAAGAATGAAACGGAGAAACGAAGAAATATACGGAGAAATGAAGAAACAAACGGAGAAACAAAGAAAGAAACGGAGAAACGAACAAAGAAACGGAGAAACGAAAAAAGAAACGGAGAAACGAACAAAGAAACGCAGAAACGAAGAGTGAAACGGAGAAAAGAAGAAATATACGGAGAAATGAAGAAACAAACGGAGAAACAAAGAAAGAAACGGAGAAACGAACAAAGAAACGGAGAAACGAAAAAAGAAACGGAGAAACGAAGAAAGAAACGGAGAAACGAACAAAGAAACGGAGAAACGAAGAAAGAAACGGAGAAACGAAGAAACAAACGGAGAAACGAAGAAAGAAACGCAGAAACGAAGAAAGAAACGGAGAAACGAAGACAGAAACGGAGAAACGCACAAAGAAACGGAGAAACGAAGAAAGAAACGGAGAAACGTAGAAAGGAACGGAGAAACGAGGAAAGAAACGGAGAAACGAAGAAAGAAACGAAGAAACGAAGAAGTAAACCGAGAAACGGAGAAAGAAACGGGGAAACGAACAAAGAAACGGAGAAACGAACAAAGAAACGGAGAAACCAAGAAAGAAACGGAGTAACGGAGAAATAAATGGAGAATCAATGAAATAAACGGAGAATCGAAGAAAGAAACGGAGAAGCGAAGAAAGAAACGGAGGAACGGAGAAATAAATGGAGAAACGAAGAAAGAAACGGAGAAACGAAGAAATAAACGGAGAAACGAATAATGAAACGGAGAAACGAAGAAAGAAACGGAGAAACGAAGAAAGAAACGGAGAAACGAAGAAATAAACCGAGAAACGAAGAAAAAACGGAGAAATGAAGAAAGAAACGGAGATACGAAGAAAGAAATGGAGAAACGAACAAAGAATAGGAGAAACGAAGAAAGAAACGGAGAAATAAGTGGAGAAACGAAGAAATAAACGGAGAAACGAACAAGGAAACGGAGAAACGAAGAAAGAAACGGAGAAACGAAGAAAGAATCGGAGGAACGAAGAAAGAAACGATGAAACGAAGAAAGAAACGGAGAAATAAATGGAGAAACGAAGAAATAAACCTAGAAACGGAAACAGTAACGGAGAAACGAACAAAGAAACGGAGAAACGAAGATAGAAACGGAGAAACGTAGAAAGAAACGGAGATACGAACAAAGAAACGGAGAAACGAACAAAGAAACGGAGAAACGAAGAAAGAAACGGAGGAACGGAGAAATAAATGGGAAATGAAGAAATAAACGGTGAAATGATGAAAGAAACGGAGAAACGAAGAAAGAAACGGAGAAACAGAGAAAGAAACGCAGAAACGAACAAAGAAACGGAGAAACGAAGAAAGAAACGCAGAAACGAAGAAAGAAACGGAGAAACGAAGATACAAACGGAGTAACGGAGAAAGAAACGGAGAATCGATGAAATAAACGGAGAATCGAAGAAACGGAGAAACGAAGAAATAAACGGAGGAACGGAGAAATAAATGGAGAAACGAAGAAATAAACGGAGAAACGTAGAAAGAAACGAAGAAACGAAGAAAGAAACAGAGAAACGAAGAAACGAAGAAGTAAACCGAGAAACGGAGAAAGAAACGGGGAAACGAACAAAGAAACGGAGAAACGAACAAAGAAACGGAGAAACGAACAAAGAAACGGAGAAACGAAGAAAGAAACGGAGTAACGGAAAAATAAATGGAGAAATGAAGAAGTAAACGGAGAATCGAAGATAGAAACGGAGAGAGAAAGAAAGAAACGGAGAAACGAACAAAAAAACGGAGAAACGAACAAAGAAACGGAGAAACGAACAAAGAAACGGAGAAACGAACAAAGAAACGGAGAATCGGAGAAACAAATGGAGACACGGAGAAATAAACCGAGAAACGGAGAAAGAAACGGAGAAACGATCAATGAAACGGAGAAACGTACAAAGAAACGGAGAAACGAAGAAAGGAACGGAGGAACGCACAAAGAAACGGAGACCCGAAGGAAGAAACGGAGAAATGAATGGAGAAACGAAGAAATAAACAGAGAAACGAACATGGAAACGGAGAAACGAAGAAATAAATGGTGAAATGAAGAAGTAAACGGAGAATCGAAGATAGAAACGGAGAGACAAAGAAAGAAACGGAGAAACGAATAAAAAACGGAGAAACGAACAAAGAAACGGAGAAACGAACAAAGAAACGGAGAAACGAACAAAGAAACGGTGAATCGGAGAAACAAATGGAGACACGAAGAAATAAACCGAGAAACGGAGAAAGAAACGGAGAAACGATAAATGAAACGGAGAAACGAACAAAGAAGCGGAGAAATAAATGGAGAAACGAAGAAATAAACGGAGAAACGAAGAAAGAAACGGAGAAACGAAGAAAGAAACGGAGAAACGAAGAAAGAAACGGAGAAACGAACAAAGAAACGGAGAAACGAACAAAGAACCGGAGAAACGAACAAAGAAACGGAGAAATGAAGAAAGAAACGGAGAAACGAAGAAAGAAACGGAGAAACAAAGAAAGAAACGGAGAAACGAACAAAGAAACGGAGAAGTAAACCGAGAAACGGAGAAAGAAACGGAGAAACGAAGAAAGAAACGGAGAAACGAAGAAAGAAATGGAGAAACGAAGAAAGAAACGGAGAAACGAAGAAAGAAACTGAGGAACGGAGAAATAAATGGAGAAACGAAGAAAGATACGGAGATACCAAGAAAGGACCGGAGAAACGAAGAAAGAAACGGAGATATCAAGAAAGAAACGGAGAAACGAAGAAAGAAACGGAGAAACGAACAAAGAAACGGAGAAACGAAGAAAGAAACGAAGAAACAAAGAAAGAAACGGAGAAACGAACAAAGGAACGGAGAAACGAAGAAAGAAACGGAGAAACGAAGAAATAAACGGAGAAACGAAGAAAGAAACGGAGAAGCGCAGAAAGAAACGGAGAAACGGAGAAATAAACGGAGAAACGAAGAAAGAAACGAAGAAACGAAGAAAGAAACGGAGAAACGAAGAAAGAACGGAGAAACGAACAAAGAAACGGAGAAACGAAGAAAGAAACGAAGAAACAAAGAAAGAAACGGAGAAACGAACAAAGGAACGGAGAAACGAAAAAAAAAGGGAGAAATAAATGGAGAAACGAAGAAATAAACGGAGAAACGAAGAAAGAAACGGAGAAACGAAGAAAGAAACGGAGAAGCGAAGAGAGAAACGGAGAAACGAAGAAAGAAACGGAGAAACGATGAAAGAGACGGAGAAACGGAGAAAGAAACGGAGAAATAAATGGAGAAACGAAGAAATAAACGGAGAAACTAACAAGGAAACGGAGAATCGAAGAAAGAAACGGAGAAACGAAGAAAGAAACGGCGGAACGGAGAAATAAATGGAGAAACGAAGAAATAAACGGAGAAACGTAGAATGAACCGGAGAAACGAAGAAGGAAACGGAGAAACGAAGAAACGAAGAAGTAAACCGAGAAACGGAGAAAGAAACGGAGAAACGAAGAAAGAAACGGAGAAACGAAGAAAGAAACGGAGAAACGAAGAAAGAAACGGAGAAACGAAGAAAGAAACTGAGGAACGGAGAAATAAACGGAGAAACGAAGAAAGAAACGGAGACACCAAGAAAGGAACGGAGAAACGAAGAAAGAAACGGAGATATCAAGAAAGAAACGGAGAAACGAAGAAAGAAACGGAGAAACGAACAAAGAAACGGAGAAACGAAGAAAGAAACGAAGAAACAAAGAAAGAAACGGAGAAACGAACAAAGGAACGGAGAAACGAAGAAAGAAACGGAGAAACGAAGAAATAAACGGAGAAACGAAGAAAGAAACGGAGAAGCGCAGAAAGAAACGGAGAAACGGAGAAATAAACGGAGAAACGAAGAAAGAAACGAAGAAACGAAGAAAGAAACGGAGAAACGAAGAAAGAAACGGTGAAACGAAGAAAGAAACGGAGAAACGAACAATGAAACGCAGAAACGAAGAATGAAACGGAGAAACGAAGATATAAATGGAGAAATGAAGAAAGAAACGGAGAAACAATGAAAGAATCGGAGAAACGAACAAAGGAACGGAGAAACGAAGAAAGAAACGGAGAAACGAAGAAAGAAACGGAGAAACGAAGAAAGAAACGGTGAAACGAAGAATGAAACGGAGAAACGAAGACAGAAACGGACAAAAGAAGAATGAAACGGAGAAACGAAGAAATAAACGGAGAAACGAAGAAAGAAACAGAGAAACGGAGAAAGAAACGGAGAAACGAAGAAATAAACCGAGAAACGGAGAAAGAAACGGAGAAACGAAGAAAGAAACAGAGAAACGAACAATGAAACGCAGAAACGAACAAAGAAACGGAGAAACGAAGAAAGAAACGGAGAAACGAAGAAAGAAACGGAGAAACAAAGAAAGAAACGGAGAAACGAACAAAGAAACGGAGAAGTAAACCGAGAAACGGAGAAAGAAACGGAGAAACGAAGAAAGAAACGGAGAAACGAAGAAAGAAACTGAGGAACGGAGAAATAAATGGAGAAACGAAGAAAGAAACGGAGATACCAAGAAAGGACCGGAGAAACGAAGAAAGAAACGGAGATACCAAGAAAGAAACGGAGAAACGAAGAAAGAACGGAGAAACGAACAAAGAAACGGAGAAACGAAGAAAGAAACGAAGAAACAAAGAAAGAAACGGAGAAACGAACAAAGGAACGGAGAAACGAAAAAAAAAGGGAGAAATAAATGGAGAAACGAAGAAATAAACGGAGAAACGAAGAAAGAAACGGAGAAACGAAGAAAGAAACGGAGAAGCGAAGAGAGAAACGGAGAAACGAAAAAAGAAACGGAGAAACGATGAAAGAGACGGAGAAACGGAGAAAGAAACGGAGAAATAAATGGAGAAACGAAGAAATAAACGGAGAAACTAACAAGGAAACGGAGAATCGAAGAAAGAAACGGAGAAACGAAGAAAGAAACGGCGGAACGGAGAAATAAATGGAGAAACGAAGAAATAAACGGAGAAACGTAGAATGAACCGGAGAAACGAAGAAGGAAACGGAGAAACGAAGAAACGAAGAAGTAAACCGAGAAACGGAGAAAGAAACGGAGAAACGAAGAAAGAAACGGAGAAACGAAGAAAGAAACGGAGAAACGAAGAAAGAAACGGAGAAACGAAGAAAGAAACTGAGGAACGGAGAAATAAACGGAGAAACGAAGAAAGAAACGGAGACACCAAGAAAGGAACGGAGAAACGAAGAAAGAAACGGAGATATCAAGAAAGAAACGGAGAAACGAAGAAAGAAACGTAGAAACGAACAAAGAAACGGAGAAACGAAGAAAGAAACGAAGAAACAAAGAAAGAAACGGAGAAACGAACAAAGGAACGGAGAAACGAAGAAAGAAACGGAGAAACGAAGAAATAAACGGAGAAACGAAGAAAGAAACGGAGAAGCGCAGAAAGAAACGGAGAAACGGAGAAATAAACGGAGAAACGAAGAAAGAAACGAAGAAACGAAGAAAGAAACGGAGAAACGAAGAAAGAAACGGTGAAACGAAGAAAGAAACGGAGAAACGAACAATGAAACGCAGAAACGAAGAATGAAACGGAGAAACGAAGATATAAATGGAGAAATGAAGAAAGAAACGGAGAAACAATGAAAGAATCGGAGAAACGAACAAAGGAACGGAGAAACGAAGAAAGAAACGGAGAAACGAAGAAAGAAACGGAGAAACGAAGAAAGAAACGGTGAAACGAAGAAAGGAACGGAGAAACGAGGAAAGAAACGGAGAAACGAAGAAAGAAACGAAGAAACGAAGAAGTAAACCGAGAAACGGAGAAAGAAACGGGGAAACGAACAAAGAAACGGAGAAACGAACAAAGAAACGGAGAAACTAAGAAAGAAACAGAGAAACGGAGAAAGAAACGGAGAAACGAAGAAATAAACCGAGAAACGGAGAAAGAAACGGAGAAACGAAGAAAGAAACAGAGAAACGAACAATGAAACGCAGAAACGAACAAAGAAACGGAGAAACGAAGAAAGAAACGGAGGAACGGAGAAATAAATGGAGAAACGAAGAAATAAACGGAGAAACGAAGAAAGAAACGGAGAAACGAAGAAAGAAACGGAGAAACGAAGAAAGAAATGGAGAAACGAACGATGAAACGGAGAAACGAACAAAGAAACGGAGAAACGAAGAAAGAAACGGAGAAACGGAGAAAGAAACGGAGAAACGAAGAAAGAAACGGAGAAACGAAGAAGGAAACGCAGAAACGAAGAAAGAAACGGAGAAACGAAGAATGAAACGGAGAAACGGAGAAAGAAACGGAGAAACGAAGAAAGAAACGGAGAAACGAAGAAGGAAACGCAGAAACGAAGAAAGAAATGGAGAAACGAACGATGAAACGGAGAAACGAACAAAGAAACGGAGAAACGAACAAAGAAACCGAGAAACGAACAAAGAAACGGAGAAACGAACAAAGAAACGGAGAAACGAAGAATGTCACGGAGGAACGGAGAAATAAATGGAGAAACGAAGAAAAAAACGGAGGAACGAAGAAGGAAACGGAGAAACGAAGAAACAAACGGAGAAACGAAGAAAGAAACAGAGAAACGAAGAAAGAAACGGAGAAACGAAGAAAGAAACGGAGAAACGAAGAAAGAAACGGAGAAACGAAGAAACGAAGAAGTAAACCGAGAAACGGAGAAAGAAACGGAGAAACGAAGAAAGAAACGGAGAAACGAAGAAAGAAACGGAGGAACGGAGAAATAAATGGAGAAACGAACAAAGAAACGGAGAAACGAAGAAAGAAACGGAGAAACGGAGAAAGAAACGGAGAAACGAAGAAAGAAACGGAGAAACGAAGAAGGAAACGCAGAAACGAAGAAAGAAACGGAGAAACGAAGAATGAAACGGAGAAACGAAGAAAGAGACGGAAAAACGAACAAAGAAACGGTGAAACGAAGAAAGAAACGGAGAAACGAAAAAAGAAACGGAGAAACGAAGAAAGAAACGGAGAAACAAAGAAAGAATCGGAGAGGCGAACAAAGGAACGGAGAAACGAAGAAAGAAACGGAGAAACGAAGAAAGAAACGGAGAAACGAAGAAAGAAACGGAGGAACGGAGAAATAAATGGAGAAACGAAGATATAAACGGAGAAACGTAGAATGAAACGGAGGAACGAAGAAAGAAACGGAGAAACAAAGAAAGAATCGGAGAGGCGAACAAAGGAACGGAGAAACGAAGAAAGAAACGGAGAAACGGAGAAACGAAGAAAGAAACGCAGAAACGAAGAATGAAACGGAGAAACGGAGAAGGAAACGGAGAAACGAAGAAAGAAACGGAGAAACGAAGAAAGAAACGGAGGAACGGAGAAATAAATGGAGAAACGAACAAAGAAACGGAGAAACGAAGAAAGAAACGGAGAAACGGAGAAAGAAACGGAGAAACGAAGAAAGAAACGGAGAAACGAAGAAGGAAACGCAGAAACGAAGAAAGAAACGGAGAAACGAAGAATGAAACGGAGTAACGAAGAAAGAGACGGAGAAACGAACAAAGAAACGGTGAAACGAAGAAGGAAACGGAGAAACGAAGAAAGAAACGGAGAAACGAAGAAAGAAACGGAGAAACAAAGAAAGAATCCGAGAGGCGAACAAAGGAACGGAGAAACGAAGAAAGAAACGGAGAAACGAAGAATGAAACGGAGAAACGAAGAAAGAAACGCAGAAACGAAGAATGAAACGGAGAAACGAACAAAGAAACGGAGAAACGAAGAAAGAAACGGAGAAACGAAGAAAGAAACGGAGAAATGGAGAAAGGAACGGAGAAACGGAGAAATGAACGGAGAAACGAAGAAAGAAACGAAGAAACGAACAAAGAAACGGAGAAACGAAGAAAGAAACGGAGAAACGAAGAAAGAAACGGAGGAACGAAGAAAGAAACGGAGAAACGAAGAAAGAAACGGAGAAACGTAGAAAGGAACGGAGAAACGAGGAAAGAAACGGAGAAACGAAGAAAGAAACGAAGAAACGAAGAAGTAAACCGAGAAACGGAGAAAGAAACGGGGAAACGAACAAAGAAACGGAGAAACGAACAAAGAAACGGAGAAACCAAGAAAGAAACAGAGAAACGGAGAAAGAAACGGAGAAACGAAGAAATAAACCGAGAAACGGAGAAAGAAACGGAGAAACGAAGAAAGAAACAGAGAAACGAACAATGAAACGCAGAAACGAACAAAGAAACGGAGAAACGAAGAAAGAAACGGAGGAACGGAGAAATAAATGGAGAAACGAAGAAATAAACGGAGAAACGAAGAAAGAAACGGAGAAACGAAGAAAGAAACGGAGAAACGAAGAAAGAAATGGAGAAACGAACGATGAAACGGAGAAACGAACAAAGAAACGGAGAAACGAAGAAAGAAACGGAGAAACGGAGAAAGAAACGGAGAAACGAAGAAAGAAACGGAGAAACGAAGAAGGAAACGCAGAAACGAAGAAAGAAACGGAGAAACGAAGAATGAAACGGAGTAACGAAGAAAGAGACGGAGAAACGAACAAAGAAACGGTGAAACGAAGAAGGAAACGGAGAAACGAAGAAAGAAACGGAGAAACGAAGAAAGAAACGGAGAAACAAAGAAAGAATCCGAGAGGCGAACAAAGGAACGGAGAAACGAAGAAAGAAACGGAGAAACGAAGAATGAAACGGAGAAACGAAGAAAGAAACGCAGAAACGAAGAATGAAACGGAGAAACGAACAAAGAAACGGAGAAACGAAGAAAGAAACGGAGAAACGAAGAAAGAAACGGAGAAATGGAGAAAGGAACGGAGAAACGGAGAAATGAACGGAGAAACGAAGAAAGAAACGAAGAAACGAACAAAGAAACGGAGAAACGAAGAAAGAAACGGAGAAACGAAGAAAGAAACGGAGGAACGAAGAAAGAAACGGAGAAACGAAGAAAGAAACGGAGAAACGTAGAAAGGAACGGAGAAACGAGGAAAGAAACGGAGAAGCGAAGAAAGAAACGAAGAAACGAAGAAGTAAACCGAGAAACGGAGAAAGAAACGGGGAAACGAACAAAGAAACGGAGAAACGAACAAAGAAACGGAGAAACCAAGAAAGAAACAGAGAAACGGAGAAAGAAACGGAGAAACGAAGAAATAAACCGAGAAACGGAGAAAGAAACGGAGAAACGAAGAAAGAAACAGAGAAACGAACAATGAAACGCAGAAACGAACAAAGAAACGGAGAAACGAAGAAAGAAACGGAGGAACGGAGAAATAAATGGAGAAACGAAGAAATAAACGGAGAAACGAAGAAAGAAACGGAGAAACGAAGAAAGAAACGGAGAAACGAAGAAAGAAATGGAGAAACGAACGATGAAACGGAGAAACGAACAAAGAAACGGAGAAACGAACAAAGAAACGGAGAAACGAACAAAGAAACGGAGAAACGAACAAAGAAACGGAGAAACGAAGAATGTCACGGAGGAACGGAGAAATAAATGGAGAAACGAAGAAAAAAACGGAGGAACGAAGAAGGAAACGGAGAAACGAAGAAACAAACGGAGAAACGAAGAAAGAAACAGAGAAACGAAGAAAGAAACGGAGAAACGAAGAAAGAAACGGAGAAACGAAGAAAGAAACGGAGAAACGAAGAAACGAAGAAGTAAACCGAGAAACGGAGAAAGAAACGGAGAAACGAAGAAAGAAACGGAGAAACGAAGAAAGAAACGGAGGAACGGAGAAATAAATGGAGAAACGAACAAAGAAACGGAGAAACGAAGAAAGAAACGGAGAAACGGAGAAAGAAACGGAGAAACGAAGAAAGAAACGGAGAAACGAAGAAGGAAACGCAGAAACGAAGAAAGAAACGGAGAAACGAAGAATGAAACGGAGAAACGAAGAAAGAGACGGAAAAACGAACAAAGAAACGGTGAAACGAAGAAAGAAACGGAGAAACGAAAAAAGAAACGGAGAAACGAAGAAAGAAACGGAGAAACAAAGAAAGAATCGGAGAGGCGAACAAAGGAACGGAGAAACGAAGAAAGAAACGGAGAAACGAAGAAAGAAACGGAGAAACGAAGAAAGAAACGGAGGAACGGAGAAATAAATGGAGAAACGAAGATATAAACGGAGAAACGTAGAATGAAACGGAGGAACGAAGAAAGAAACGGAGAAACAAAGAAAGAATCGGAGAGGCGAACAAAGGAACGGAGAAACGAAGAAAGAAACGGAGAAACGGAGAAACGAAGAAAGAAACGCAGAAACGAAGAATGAAACGGAGAAACGGAGAAGGAAACGGAGAAACGAAGAAAGAAACGGAGAAACGAAGAAAGAAACGGAGGAACGGAGAAATAAATGGAGAAACGAACAAAGAAACGGAGAAACGAAGAAAGAAACGGAGAAACGGAGAAAGAAACGGAGAAACGAAGAAAGAAACGGAGAAACGAAGAAGGAAACGCAGAAACGAAGAAAGAAACGGAGAAACGAAGAATGAAACGGAGTAACGAAGAAAGAGACGGAGAAACGAACAAAGAAACGGTGAAACGAAGAAGGAAACGGAGAAACGAAGAAAGAAACGGAGAAACGAAGAAAGAAACGGAGAAACAAAGAAAGAATCCGAGAGGCGAACAAAGGAACGGAGAAACGAAGAAAGAAACGGAGAAACGAAGAATGAAACGGAGAAACGAAGAAAGAAACGCAGAAACGAAGAATGAAACGGAGAAACGAACAAAGAAACGGAGAAACGAAGAAAGAAACGGAGAAACGAAGAAAGAAACGGAGAAATGGAGAAAGGAACGGAGAAACGGAGAAATGAACGGAGAAACGAAGAAAGAAACGAAGAAACGAACAAAGAAACGGAGATACGAAGAAAGAAACGGAGAAACGAAGAAAGAAACGGAGGAACGAAGAAAGAAACGGAGAAACGAAGAAAGAAACGGAGAAACGTAGAAAGGAACGGAGAAACGAGGAAAGAAACGGAGAAACGAAGAAAGAAACGAAGAAACGAAGAAGTAAACCGAGAAACGGAGAAAGAAATGGGGAAACGAACAAAGAAACGGAGAAACGAACAAAGAAACGGAGAAACCAAGAAAGAAACGGAGTAACGGAGAAATAAATGGAGAATCAATGAAATAAACGGAGAATCGAAGAAAGAAACGGAGAAGCGAAGAAAGAAACGGAGGAACGGAGAAATAAATGGAGAAACGAAGAAAGAAACGGAGAAACGAAGAAATAAACGGAGAAACGAATAATGAAACGGAGAAACGAAGAAAGAAACGGAGAAACGAAGAAAGAAACGGAGAAACGAAGAAATAAACCGAGAAACGAAGAAAAAACGGAGAAATGAAGAAAGAAACGGAGATACGAAGAAAGAAATGGAGAAACGAACAAAGAATAGGAGAAACGAAGAAAGAAACGGAGAAATAAGTGGAGAAACGAAGAAATAAACGGAGAAACGAACAAGGAAACGGAGAAACGAAGAAAGAAACGGAGAAACGAAGAAAGAATCGGAGTAACGAAGAAAGAAACGATGAAACGAAGAAAGAAACGGAGAAATAAATGGAGAAACGAAGAAATAAACCTAGAAACGGAAACAGTAACGGAGAAACGAACAAAGAAACGGAGAAACGAAGATAGAAACGGAGAAACGTAGAAAGAAACGGAGATACGAACAAAGAAACGGAGAAACGAAGAAAGAAACGGAGGAACGGAGAAATAAATGGGAAATGAAGAAATAAACGGTGAAATGATGAAAGAAACGGAGAAACGAAGAAAGAAACGGAGAAACAGAGAAAGAAACGCAGAAACGAACAAAGAAACGGAGAAATGAAGAAAGAAACGCAGAAACGAAGAAAGAAACGGAGAGACGAAGATACAAACGGAGTAACGGAGAAAGAAACGGAGAATCGATGAAATAAACGGAGAATCGAAGAAACGGAGAAACGAAGAAATAAACGGAGGAACGGAGAAATAAACCGAGAAACGGAGAAACAAACGGAGAAACGAACAAAGAAACGGAGAAACGAAGAAAGAAACGGGAAACGGAGAAATAAATGGAGAAACGAAGAAACAAACGGAGAAACGAAGAAAGAAACGGAGAAACGAAGAAAGAAACAGAGTAACGAATAAATGAACGGAGAAACGAAGAAAGAAACCGAGAAACGAAGAGAGAAACGGAGAATCGGAGAAATAAGTGGAGACACGAAGAAATAAACCGAAAAACGGAAAAAGAAACGGAGAAACGAAGAAAGAGACGGAGAAACGAAGAAAGAAACGGAGAAACGAACACAGAAACGGAGGAACGGAGAAGTAAATGGAGAAACGAAGAAAGAAACGGAGAAATAGATGGAGAAACGAAGGAATAAAAGGAGAAACGAACAAGGAAACGGAGAAACGAAGAAAGAAACGGAGAAAAGAAGAAAGAACGGAGAAACCAAGAAAGAAACGAAGAAACGAACAAAGAAACGGAGAAACGAAGAAAGAAACGGAGAAACGAAGAAAGAAACGCAGAAACGAAGAAAGAAACGGAGATACGAAGAAAGAAATGGAGAAACGAACAAAGAAACGGAGAAACGAAGAAAGAAACGGAGAAATAAATGGAGAAACGAAGAAATAAAAGGAGAAACGAACAAGGAAACGGAGAAACGAAGAAAGAAACGGAGAAACGAAGAAAAAAACGGAGAAACGTAGAAAGAAACGGAGATACGAACAAAGAAACGGAGATACGAACAAAGAAACGGAGAAACGAAGAGAGAAGCGGAGAAATGGAGATATAAATGGAGAAACGAAAAATAAACGGAGAAACGAAGAAAGCAACGGAGAAACGAAGAAAGAAACGGAGAAACGAAGAAAGAAACGGAGAAACGAAGAAAGAAACGAAGAAACGAAGAAGTAAACCGAGAAACGGAGAAAGAAACGGGGAAACGAACAAAGAAACGGAGAAACGAACAAAGAAACGGAGAAACCAAGAAAGAAACGGAGTAACGGAGAAATAAATGGAGAATCGATGAAATAAACGGAGAATCGAAGAAAGAAACGGAGAAACGAAGAAAGAAACAGAGCAACGGAGAAATAAATGGAGAAACGAAGAAATAAACGGAGCAACGTAGAAAGAAACGGAGAAACGAAGATAGAAACGGAGAAACGAAGAAACGAAGAAGTAAACCGAGAAACGGAGAAAGAAACGGGGAAACGAACAAAGATACGGAGAAACGAACAAACAAACGAAGAAAGAAACAGAGAAACGAAGAAACGAAGAAGTAAACCGAGAAACGGAGAAAGAAACGGGGAAACGAACAAAGAAACGGAGAAACGAACAAAGAAACGGAGAAACGAACAAAGAAACGGAGAAACGAAGAAAGAAACGGAGTAACGGAAAAATAAATGGAGAAACGAAGGAATAAACCGAGAAACGGAGAAACAAACGGAGAAACGAACAAAGAAACGGAGAAACGAAGAAAGAAACGGGAAACGGAGAAATAAATGGAGAAACAAAGAAACAAACGGAGAAACGAAGAAAGAAACGGAGAAACGAAGAAAGAAACAGAGTAACGAATAAATGAACGGAGAAACGAAGAAAGAAACCGAGAAACGAAGAGAGAAACGGAGAATCGGAGAAATAAGTGGAGACACGAAGAAATAAACCGGGATACGGAGAAAGAAACGGAGAAACGATCAATGAAACGGAGAAACGAAGAAAGAAACGGAGAAACGAAATAAGAAACGGAGAAACGTAGAAATAAATGGAGAAACGAAGAAATAAACGGAGAAACGAAGAAAGAAACGGAGATACAAAGAGAGAAACGGAGAAACGAAGGAAGAAACGGAGTAACGAAGAAAGAAACGAAGAAACGAAGAAAGAAACGGAGAATCGGAGAAATAAATGGAGGAACGAAGAAATAAACCGAGAAACGGGGAAAGAAACGGAGAAACGATCAATGAAACGGAGAAACGAACAAAGAAACGGAGATACGGAGAAATAAATGGAGAAACAAAGAAATAAACGGAGCAACGTAGAAAGAAACGGAGAAACGAAGATAGAAACGGAGAAACGAAGAAACGAAGAAGTAAACCGAGAAACGGAGAAAGAAACGGGGAAACGAACAAAGATACGGAGAAACGAACAAACAAACGAAGAAAGAAACAGAGAAACGAAGAAACGAAGAAGTAAACCGAGAAACGGAGAAAGAAACGGGGAAACGAACAAAGATACGGAGAAACGAACAAACAAACGAGGAAAGAAACGGAGAAACGAAGAAAGAGACGGAGAAACGAACAAAGAAACGCAGAAACGAAGAATGAAACGGAGAAACGAAGAAATATACGGAGAAATGAAGAAACAAACGGAGAAACAAAGAAAGAAACGGAGAAACGAACAAAGAAACGGAGAAACGAAAAAAGAAACGGAGAAACGAACAAAGAAACGCAGAAACGAAGAGTGAAACGGAGAAAAGAAGAAATATACGGAGAAATGAAGAAACAAACGGAGAAACAAAGAAAGAAACGGAGAAACGAACAAAGAAACGGAGAAACGAAAAAAGAAACGGAGAAACGAAGAAAGAAACGGAGAAACGAACAAAGAAACGGAGAAACGAAGAAAGAAACGGAGAAACGAAGAAACAAACGGAGAAACGAAGAAAGAAACACAGAAACGAAGAAAGAAACGGAGAAACGAAGACAGAAACGGAGAAACGCACAAAGAAACGGAGAAACGAAGAAAGAAACGGAGAAATAAATGGAGAAACGAAGAAATAAACGGAGAAACGAACAAGGAAACGGAGAAACGAAGAAAGAAACGGGGAAACGTGGAAAGAAACGGAGAAACGAACAAAGAAACGGAGAAACGAAGAAAGGGACGGAGAAACGGAGAAATAAATGGAGAAACGAAGAAATAAACGGAGAAACGAACAAAGAAACGGAGAAACGAAGAAAGAAACGGAGAAACGGAGAAATAAATGGCGAAACGAAGAAAGAAACGGAGAAACGGAGAAAGAAACAGAGTAACGGATAAATAAACGGAGAAAAGAAGAAAGAAACGGAGAAACGAAGAGAGAAACGGAGAATCCGAGAAATAAATGGAGAAACGAAGAAATAAACGGAGAAACGAAGAAAGAAACGGAGAAACAAAGAGAGAAACGGAGAAACGAAGGAAGAAACGGAGTAACGAAGAAAGAAACGAAGAAACGAAGAAAGAAACGGAGATTCGGAGAAACAAATGGAGACACGAAGAAATAAACCGAGAAACGGAGAAACGATCAATGAAACGGAGAAACGAAGAAAGAAACGGAGAAACAAAGAAAGAAACGGAGAAACGGAGAAAGAAACGGAGAAACGAAGAGAGAAACGGAGAAACGAAGGAAGAAACGGAGTAACGAAGAAAGAAACGGAGAATCGGAGAAATGAATGGAGAAACGAAGAAATAAACCGAGAAATGGGGAAAGAAACGGAGAAACGATCCATGAAACGGAGAAACGAACAAAGAAACGGAGAAACGAAGAAAGAAACGGAGAAACTGAGAAATAAATGGAGAAACGAAGAAAGAAACGGAGAAACGAAGCTAGAAACGGAGAAACGAAGAAAGAAACGGAGAAACGAAGAAAGAAACGAAGAAACGGAGAAATAAATGGAGAAACGAAGAAATAAACGTAGGAACGAAGAAAGAAACGGAGAAACGAGGAAAGAAACGGAGAAACGAAGAAAGAAACGGAGTAACGAAGAAAGAAACGAAGAAACGCAGAAAGAAACGGAGAAACGAACAAAGAAACGGGGAAACGAACAAACAAACGGAGGAACGAAGAAATAAACGGAGAAACGAACATGGAAACGGTGAAACGAAGAAATAAATGGAGAAACGAAGAAGTAAACGCAGAATCGAAGATAGAAACGGAGAGAAAAAGAAAGGAACGGAGAAACGAACAAAGAAACGGACAAACGAAGAAAGAAACGGAGAAACGAAGAAAGAAACGAAGAAACGAAGAAAGAAACGGAGAATCGGAGAAATAAATGGAGACACGAAGAAATAAACCGAGAAACGGAGAAAGAAGCGGAGAAACGAGGAAAGAAACGGAGAAACGAAGAAAGAAACGGAGAAACGAACAAAGAAACGGAGAAACGAACAAAGAAACGGAGAAACGAAGAAAGAAACGCCGAAACGAAGAAAGAAACGGAGAAACGAAGAAAGAAACGGACAAACGAAGAAAGAAACGGAGATACGAACAAAGAAACGGAGAAACGAACAAAGAAACGGAGAAACGAACAAAGAAACGGAGAAATAAATGGAGAAACGAAGAAATAAACGGAGAAACGAAGAAATAAACGGAGAAACGAAGAAAGAAACGGAGAAACGAGGAAAGAAACGGAGAAACGAAGAAAGAAACGGAGAAACGAACAAAGAAACGGAGAAACGAACAAAGAAACGCAGAAGCGAACAAAGAAACGGAGAAACGGACAAATAAATGGAGAAACGAAGAAATAAACGGAGAAACGAAGAAAGAAGCGGAGAGACAAAGAGAGAAACGGAGAAACGAAGGAAGGAACGGAGTAACGAAGAAAGAAACGAAGAAACGAAGAAAGAAACGGAGAATCGGAGAAATAAATGGAGACACGAAGAAATAAACCGAGAAACGGAGAATGACGCGGAGAAACGAGGAAAGAAACGGAGAAACGAAGAAAGAAACGCAGAAACGAACAAAGAAACGGAGAAACGAACAAAGAAACGGAGAAACGAAGAAAGAAACGCAGGAACGAAGAAAGAAACGGAGAAACGAAGAAAGAAACGGAGAAACGAGGAAAGAAACGGAGAAACGAAGAAAGAAACGGAGAATCGGAGAAATAAATGGAGACACGAAGAAATAAACCGAGAAACGGAGAAAGAAGCGGAGAAACGAGGAAAGAAACGGAGAAACGAAGAAAGAAACGGAGAAACGAACAAAGAAACGGAGAAACGAACAATGAAACGGAGAAACGAAGAAAGAAACGCCGAAACGAAGAAAGAAACGGAGAAACGAAGAAAGAAACGGACAAACGAAGAAAGAGACGGAGAAACAAACAAAGAAACGGAGAAACGAAGATAGAAACGGAGAGACGAAGAAAGAAACGGAGAAACGAAGAAAGAAACAGAAAACGAAGAAAGAAACGAAGAAACGAAGAAAGGAACGGTGAAGCGAACAAAGAAACGGAGAAAGAAACGTAGAAACGGAGAATGAAACGGAGAAACGAAGAAATAAACGGAGAAACGAAGAAAGAAGCGGAGAGACAAAGAGAGAAACGGAGAAACGATGGAAGGAACGGAGTAACGAAGAAAGAAACGAAGAAACGAAGAAAGAAACGGAGAATCGGAGAAATAAATGGAGACACGAAGAAATAAACCGAGAAACGGAGAAAGAAGCGGAGAAACGAGGAAAGGAACGGAGATACGAAGAAAGAAACGGAGAAACGAACAAAGAAACGGAGAAACGAACAAAGAAACGGAGAAACGAAGAAAGGAACGCCGAAACGATGAAAGAAACGGAGAAACGAAGAAAGAAACGGACAAACGAAGAAAGAAACTGAGATACGAACAAAGAAACGGAGAAACGAACAAAGAAACGGAGAAATATATGGAGAAACGAAGAAAGAAACTGAGAAACGAAGAAAGGAACGGAGAAACGAAGAAAGAAACGGAGAAACGAACAAAGAAACGGAGAAACGAAGAAAGAAACGGACAAATGAAGAAAGAGACGGAGAAACAAACAAAGAAACGGAGAAACGAAGATAGAAACGGAGAAACGAAGAGAGAAACGGAGAAACGAAGGAAGAAACGGAGTTACGAAGAAAGAAACGAAGAAAGAAACGGAGAATCGGAGAAATGGATGGAGAAACGAAGAAATAAACCGAGAAACGGGGAAAGGAACGGAGAAACGATCAATGAAACGGAGAAACGAACAAAGAAACGGAGAAACGAAGAAAGAAACGGAGAAACGGAGAAATAAATGGAGAAACGAAGAAATAAACGGAGAAACGAAGAAAGAAACGGAGAAACAAAGAGAGAAACGAAGGAAGAAACAGAGTAACGAAGAAAGAAACGAAGAAACGAAGAAAGAAACGGAGAATCGGAGAAATAAATGGAGACACGAAGAAATAAACCGAGAAACGGAGAAAGAAGCGGAGAAACGAGGAAACAAACGGAGAAACGAAGAAAGGAACGGAGAAACGAACAAAGAAACGGAGAAACGAACAAAGAAAAGGAGAAACGAAGAAAGAAACGCAGAAACGAAGAAAGAAACGGAGAAACGAAGAAAGAAACGGACAAACGAAGAAAGAAACGGAGATACGAACAAAGAAACGGAGAAACGAACAAAGAAACGGAGAAATAAATGGAGAAACGAAGAAATAAACGGAGAAACGAAGAAATAAACGGAGAAACGAAGAAAGAAACTGAGAAACGAGGAAAGAAACGGAGAAACGAAGAAAGAAACGGAGAAACGAACAAAGAAACGGAGAAACGAACAAAGAAACGGAGAAGCGAAGAAAGAAACGGAGAAACGGACAAATAAATGGAGAAACGAAGAAATAAACGGAGAAACGAAGAAAGAAGCGGAGAGACAAAGAGAGAAACGGAGAAACGAAGGAAGGAACGGAGTAACGAAGAAAGAAACGAAGAAATGAAGAAAGAAACGGAGATTCGGAGAAATAAATCGAGACACGAAGAAATAAACCGAGAAACGGAGAAAGAAGCGGAGAAACGAGGAAAGAAACGGAGAAACGAAGAAAGAAACGGAGAAACGAACAAAGAAACGGAGAAACGAACAAAGAATGGGAGAATCGAACAAAGAAACGGAGAAACGAAGATAGAAACGAAGAAACGAAGAAAGAAACGGAGAATCTGAGAAAGAAATGGAGAAACGAAGAAAGAAACGGAGATATGTAGAAAGAAACGGAGAAACGAACAAAGAAACGGAGAAACAAACAAAGAAACGGGGAAACGAACAAAGACGGAGAAACGGAGAAATAAATGGAGAAACGAAGAAATAAACGGAGAAACGAACAAAGAAACGGAGAAACGAAGGAAGAAACGATGAAACGCAGAAAGAAACGGAGAAACGAACAAAGAAACGGAGAGACGAAGAAAGAAACGGAGAAACGAAGAAAGAAACAGAAAACGAAGAAAGAAACGAAGAAACGAAGAAAGAAACGGAGAAACGAACAAAGAAACGGAGAAACGAACAAAGAAACGGAGAAATAAATGGAGAAACGAAGAAATAAACGGAGAAACGAAGAAATAAACGGAGAAACGAAGAAAGAAACGGAGAAACGAGGAAAGAAACGGAGAAACGAAGAAAGAAACGGAGAAACGAACAAAGAAACGGAGAAACGAACAAAGAAACGCAGAAGCGAACAAAGAAACGGAGAAACGGACAAATAAATGGAGAAACGAAGAAATAAACGGAGAAACGAAGAAAGAAGCGGAGAGACAAAGAGAGAAACGGAGAAACGAAGGAAGGAACGGAGTAACGAAGAAAGAAACGAAGAAACGAAGAAAGAAACGGAGAATCGGAGAAATAAATGGAGACACGAAGAAATAAACCGAGAAACGGAGAATGACGCGGAGAAACGAGGAAAGAAACGGAGAAACGAAGAAAGAAACGCAGAAACGAACAAAGAAACGGAGAAACGAACAAAGAAACGGAGAAACGAAGAAAGAAACGGAGAAACGGACAAATAAATGGAGAAACGAAGAAATAAACGGAGAAACGAAGAAAGAAGCGGAGAGACAAAGAGAGAAACGGAGAAACGAAGGAAGGAACGGAGTAACGAAGAAAGACACGAAGAAATGAAGAAAGAAACGGAGAATCGGAGAAATAAATGGAGACACGAGGAAATAAACCGAGAAACGGAGAAAGAAGCGGAGAAACGAGGAAAGAAACGGAGAAACGAAGAAAGAAACGGAGAAACGAACAAAGAAACGGAGAAACGAACAAAGAAACGGAGAAACGAAGAAAGAAACGCAGAAACGAAGAAAGAAACGGGGAAACGAAGAAAGAAACGGACAAACGAAGAAAGAAACGGAGATACGAACAAAGAAACGGGGAAACGAACAAAGACGGAGAAACGGAGAAATAAATGGAGAAACGAACAAAGAAACGGAGAAACGAAGAAAGAAACGATGAAACGCAGAAAGAAACGGAGAAACGAACAAAGAAACGGAGAGACGAAGAAAGAAACGGAGAAACGAAGAAAGAAACAGAAAACGAAGAAAGAAACGAAGAAACGAAGAAAGAACCGGAGAAACGAACAAAGAAACGGAGAAACGAACAAAGAAACGGAGAAACGAACAAAGAAACTGGGAAACGAAGAAAGAAACGCAGAAACGAAGAAAGAAACGGAGAAACGAAGAAAGAAACGGAGAAACGAACAAAGAAACGGAGAAACGAAGAAAGAAACTGGGGAACGAAGAAAGAAACGGAGAAACGAAGAAAGAAGCGGAGAAACGAAGAAAGAAACGGAGAATCGGAGAAATAAATGGAGAAACGAAGAAATAGACCGAGAAACGGAGAAAGAAACGGAAAAACGAACAAAGAAACGGAGAAACGAAGAAAGAATGGGAGAATCGGACAAAGAAACGGAGAAACGAAGATAGAAACGAAGAAACGAAGAAAGAAACGGAGAATCTGAGAAAGAAATGGAGAAACGAAGAAAGAAACGGAGATATGTAGAAAGAAACGGAGAAACGAACAAAGAAACGGAGAAACAAACAAAGAAACGGGGAAACGAACAAAGACGGAGAAACGGAGAAATAAATGGAGAAACGAATAAATAAACGGAGAAACGAACAAAGAAACGGAGAAACGAAGAAAGAAACGATGAAACGCAGAAAGAAACGGAGAAACGAACAAAGAAACGGAGAGACGAAGGAAGAAACGGAGAACCGGAGAAATAAATGGAGAAACGAAGAAATAAAGGGAGAAACGAAGAAAGAAACCGAGAAACGCACAATGAAACGGAGAAACGAAGAAAGAAACGGAGAAACGAAGAAAGAAACGGAGAGACGAAGAAAGAAACGGAGAAACGAAGAAAGAAACAGAAAACGAAGAAAGAAACGAAGAAACGAAGAAAGAAACGGAGAAACGAACAAAGAAACGGAGAAACGAACAAAGAAACGGAGAAACGAAGAAAGAAACGCAGAAACGAAGAAAGAAACGGAGAAACGAACAAAGAAACGGACAAACGAAGAAAGAAACGGAGATACGAACAAAGAAGCGGAGACACGAACAAAGAAACTGAGAAACGAAGAAAGAAACGGAGAAACGAAGAAAGAAACGGAGAAACAAACAAAGAAACGGGGAAACGAACAAAGACGGAGAAACGGAGAAATAAATGGAGAAACGAATAAATAAACGGAGAAACGAACAAAGAAACGGAGAAACGAAGAAAGAAACGATGAAACGAAGAAAGAAACGGAGAAACGAACAAAGAAACGGAGAAACGAAGAAAGAAACGGAGAAACGGAGAAATAAATGGAGAAACGAAGAAATAAACGGAGAAACGAAGAAAGAAACGGAGAAACAAAGAGAGAAACGAAGGAAGAAACAGAGTAACGAAGAAAGAAACGAAGAAACGAAGAAAGAAACGGAGAATCGGAGAAATAAATGGAGACACGAAGAAATAAACCGAGAAACGGAGAAAGAAGCGGAGAAACGAGGAAACAAACGGAGAAACGAAGAAAGGAACGGAGAAACGAACAAAGAAACGGAGAAACGAACAAAGAAAAGGAGAAACGAAGAAAGAAACGCAGAAACGAAGAAAGAAACGGAGAAACGAAGAAAGAAACGGACAAACGAAGAAAGAAACGGAGATACGAACAAAGAAACGGAGAAACGAACAAAGAAACGGAGAAATAAATGGAGAAACGAAGAAATAAACGGAGAAACGAAGAAATAAACGGAGAAACGAAGAAAGAAACGGAGAAACGAGGAAAGAAACGGAGAAACGAAGAAAGAAACGGAGAAACGAACAAAGAAACGGAGAAACGAACAAAGAAACGGAGAAGCGAAGAAAGAAACGGAGAAACGGACAAATAAATGGAGAAACGAAGAAATAAACGGAGAAACGAAGAAAGAAGCGGAGAGACAAAGAGAGAAACGGAGAAACGAAGGAAGGAACGGAGTAACGAAGAAAGAAACGAAGAAATGAAGAAAGAAACGGAGATTCGGAGAAATAAATCGAGACACGAAGAAATAAACCGAGAAACGGAGAAAGAAGCGGAGAAACGAGGAAAGAAACGGAGAAACGAAGAAAGAAACGGAGAAACGAACAAAGAAACGGAGAAACGAACAAAGAAACGGAGAAACGAAGAAAGAAACGCAGAAACGAAGAAAGAATCGGAGAAACGAAGAAAGAAACGGACAAACGAAGAAAGAAACGGAGATACGAACAAAGAAACGGAGAAACGAACAAAGAAACGGAGAAATAAATGGAGAAACGAAGAAATAAACGGAGAAACGAAGAAATAAACGGAGAAACGAAGAAAGAAACGGAGAAACGAGGAAAGAAACGGAGAAACGAAGAAAGAAACGGAGAAACGAACAAAGAAACGGAGAAACGAACAAAGAAATGGAGAAACGAAGAAAGAAACTGAGAAACGAAGAAAGAAACGGAGAAACGAAGAAAGAAACGGAGAAACGAAGAAAGAAACTGAGAAACGAAGAAAGAAACGGAGAAACGAAGAAAGAAACGAAGAATCGGAGAAATAAATGGAGAAACGAAGAAATAGACCGAGAAACGGAGAAAGAAACGGAGAAACGAACAAAGAAACGGAGAAACGAAGAAAGAATGGGAGAATCGAACAAAGAAACGGAGAAACGAAGATAGAAACGAAGAAACGAAGAAAGAAACGGAGAATCTGAGAAAGAAACGAAGAAACGATGAAAGAAACGGAGAAACGAACAAAGAAACGGAGAAACGAACAAAGAAACGGAGAAACGAAGAAAGAAACGCAGAAACGAAGAAAGAAACGGAGAAACGAACAAAGAAACGGAGAAACGAAGAAAGAAACGGACAAACGAAGAAAGAGACGGAGAAACAAACAAAGAAACGGAGAAACGAAGATAGAAACGGAGAAACGAAGAGAGAAACGGAGAAACGAAGGAAGAAACGGAGTTACGAAGAAAGAAACGAAGAAAGAAACGGAGAATCGGAGAAATGAATGGAGAAACGAAGAAATAAACCGAGAAACGGGGAAAGGAACGGAGAAACGATCAATGAAACGGAGAAACGAACAAAGAAACGGAGAAACGAAGAAAGAAACGGAGAAACGAAGAAAGAAACGGAGAAACGAAGAAAGAAACGATGAAACGCAGAAAGAAACGGAGAAACGAACAAAGAAACGGAGAGACGAAGAAAGAAACGGAGAAACGAAGAAAGAAACAGAAAACGAAGAAAGAAACGAAGAAACGAAGAAAGGAACGGTGAAGCGAACAAAGAAACGGAGAAAGAAACGTAGAAACGGAGAATGAAACGGAGAAACGAAGAAATAAACGGAGAAACGAAGAAAGAAGCGGAGAGACAAAGAGAGAAACGGAGAAACGATGGAAGGAACGGAGTAACGAAGAAAGAAACGAAGAAACGAAGAAAGAAACGGAGAATCGGAGAAATAAATGGAGACACGAAGAAATAAACCGAGAAACGGAGAAAGAAGCGGAGAAACGAGGAAAGGAACGGAGATACGAAGAAAGAAACGGAGAAACGAACAAAGAAACGGAGAAACGAACAAAGAAACGGAGAAACGAAGAAAGGAACGCCGAAACGATGAAAGAAACGGAGAAACGAAGAAAGAAACGGACAAACGAAGAAAGAAACTGAGATACGAACAAAGAAACGGAGAAACGAACAAAGAAACGGAGAAATATATGGAGAAACGAAGAAAGAAACTGAGAAACGAAGAAAGGAACGGAGAAACGAAGAAAGAAACGGAGAAACGAACAAAGAAACGGAGAAACGAAGAAAGAAACGGACAAATGAAGAAAGAGACGGAGAAACAAACAAAGAAACGGAGAAACGAAGATAGAAACGGAGAAACGAAGAGAGAAACGGAGAAACGAAGGAAGAAACGGAGTTACGAAGAAAGAAACGAAGAAAGAAACGGAGAATCGGAGAAATGGATGGAGAAACGAAGAAATAAACCGAGAAACGGGGAAAGGAACGGAGAAACGATCAATGAAACGGAGAAACGAACAAAGAAACGGAGAAACGAAGAAAGAAACGGAGAAACGGAGAAATAAATGGAGAAACGAAGAAATAAACGGAGAAACGAAGAAAGAAACGGAGAAACAAAGAGAGAAACGAAGGAAGAAACAGAGTAACGAAGAAAGAAACGAAGAAACGAAGAAAGAAACGGAGAATCGGAGAAATAAATGGAGACACGAAGAAATAAACCGAGAAACGGAGAAAGAAGCGGAGAAACGAGGAAACAAACGGAGAAACGAAGAAAGGAACGGAGAAACGAACAAAGAAACGGAGAAACGAACAAAGAAAAGGAGAAACGAAGAAAGAAACGCAGAAACGAAGAAAGAAACGGAGAAACGAAGAAAGAAACGGACAAACGAAGAAAGAAACGGAGATACGAACAAAGAAACGGAGAAACGAACAAAGAAACGGAGAAATAAATGGAGAAACGAAGAAATAAACGGAGAAACGAAGAAATAAACGGAGAAACGAAGAAAGAAACGGAGAAACGAGGAAAGAAACGGAGAAACGAAGAAAGAAACGGAGAAACGAACAAAGAAACGGAGAAACGAACAAAGAAACGGAGAAGCGAAGAAAGAAACGGAGAAACGGACAAATAAATGGAGAAACGAAGAAAGAAACAGAAAACGAAGAAAGAAACGAAGAAACGAAGAAAGGAACGGTGAAGCGAACAAAGAAACGGAGAAAGAAACGTAGAAACGGAGAATGAAACGGAGAAACGAAGAAATAAACGGAGAAACGAAGAAAGAAGCGGAGAGACAAAGAGAGAAACGGAGAAACGATGGAAGGAACGGAGTAACGAAGAAAGAAACGAAGAAACGAAGAAAGAAACGGAGAATCGGAGAAATAAATGGAGACACGAAGAAATAAACCGAGAAACGGAGAAAGAAGCGGAGAAACGAGGAAAGGAACGGAGATACGAAGAAAGAAACGGAGAAACGAACAAAGAAACGGAGAAACGAACAAAGAAACGGAGAAACGAAGAAAGGAACGCCGAAACGATGAAAGAAACGGAGAAACGAAGAAAGAAACGGACAAACGAAGAAAGAAACTGAGATACGAACAAAGAAACGGAGAAACGAACAAAGAAACGGAGAAATATATGGAGAAACGAAGAAAGAAACTGAGAAACGAAGAAAGGAACGGAGAAACGAAGAAAGAAACGGAGAAACGAACAAAGAAACGGAGAAACGAAGAAAGAAACGGACAAATGAAGAAAGAGACGGAGAAACAAACAAAGAAACGGAGAAACGAAGATAGAAACGGAGAAACGAAGAGAGAAACGGAGAAACGAAGGAAGAAACGGAGTTACGAAGAAAGAAACGAAGAAAGAAACGGAGAATCGGAGAAATGGATGGAGAAACGAAGAAATAAACCGAGAAACGGGGAAAGGAACGGAGAAACGATCAATGAAACGGAGAAACGAACAAAGAAACGGAGAAACGAAGAAAGAAACGGAGAAACGGAGAAATAAATGGAGAAACGAAGAAATAAACGGAGAAACGAAGAAAGAAACGGAGAAACAAAGAGAGAAACGAAGGAAGAAACAGAGTAACGAAGAAAGAAACGAAGAAACGAAGAAAGAAACGGAGAATCGGAGAAATAAATGGAGACACGAAGAAATAAACCGAGAAACGGAGAAAGAAGCGGAGAAACGAGGAAACAAACGGAGAAACGAAGAAAGGAACGGAGAAACGAACAAAGAAACGGAGAAACGAACAAAGAAAAGGAGAAACGAAGAAAGAAACGCAGAAACGAAGAAAGAAACGGAGAAACGAAGAAAGAAACGGACAAACGAAGAAAGAAACGGAGATACGAACAAAGAAACGGAGAAACGAACAAAGAAACGGAGAAATAAATGGAGAAACGAAGAAATAAACGGAGAAACGAAGAAATAAACGGAGAAACGAAGAAAGAAACGGAGAAACGAGGAAAGAAACGGAGAAACGAAGAAAGAAACGGAGAAACGAACAAAGAAACGGAGAAACGAACAAAGAAACGGAGAAGCGAAGAAAGAAACGGAGAAACGGACAAATAAATGGAGAAACGAAGAAATAAACGGAGAAACGAAGAAAGAAGCGGAGAGACAAAGAGAGAAACGGAGAAACGAAGGAAGGAACGGAGTAACGAAGAAAGAAACGAAGAAATGAAGAAAGAAACGGAGATTCGGAGAAATAAATCGAGACACGAAGAAATAAACCGAGAAACGGAGAAAGAAGCGGAGAAACGAGGAAAGAAACGGAGAAACGAAGAAAGAAACGGAGAAACGAACAAAGAAACGGAGAAACGAACAAAGAATGGGAGAATCGAACAAAGAAACGGAGAAACGAAGATAGAAACGAAGAAACGAAGAAAGAAACGGAGAATCTGAGAAAGAAATGGAGAAACGAAGAAAGAAACGGAGATATGTAGAAAGAAACGGAGAAACGAACAAAGAAACGGAGAAACAAACAAAGAAACGGGGAAACGAACAAAGACGGAGAAACGGAGAAATAAATGGAGAAACGAAGAAATAAACGGAGAAACGAACAAAGAAACGGAGAAACGAAGGAAGAAACGATGAAACGCAGAAAGAAACGGAGAAACGAACAAAGAAACGGAGAGACGAAGAAAGAAACGGAGAAACGAAGAAAGAAACAGAAAACGAAGAAAGAAACGAAGAAACGAAGAAAGAAACGGAGAAACGAACAAAGAAACGGAGAAACGAACAAAGAAACGGAGAAACGAAGAAAGAAACGCAGAAACGAAGAAAGAATCGGAGAAACGAAGAAAGAAACGGACAAACGAAGAAAGAAACGGAGATACGAACAAAGAAACGGAGAAACGAACAAAGAAACGGAGAAATAAATGGAGAAACGAAGAAATAAACGGAGAAACGAAGAAATAAACGGAGAAACGAAGAAAGAAACGGAGAAACGAGGAAAGAAACGGAGAAACGAAGAATGAAACGGAGAAACGAACAAAGAAACGGAGAAACGAACAAAGAAATGGAGAAACGAAGAAAGAAACTGAGAAACGAAGAAAGAAACGGAGAAACGAAGAAAGAAACGGAGAAACGAAGAAAGAAACGGAGAAACGAAGAAAGAAACGGAGAAACGAAGAAAGAAACGGAGAAACGAACAAAGAAACGGAGAAACGAAGAAAGAAACGAAGAACCGGAGAAATAAATGGAGAAACGAAGAAATAAAGGGAGAAACGAAGAAAGAAACCGAGAAGCGCACAATGAAACGGAGAAACGAAGAAAGAAACGGAGAAACGAAGAAAGAAACGGAGAAACGAAGAAAGAAACGGAGAATCGGAGAAATAAATGGAGAAACGAAGAAATAGACCGAGAAACGGAGAAAGAACCGGAGAAACGAACAAAGAAACGGAGAAACGAAGAAACAATGGGAGAATCGAACAAAGAAACGGAGAAACGAAGATAGAAACGAAGAAACGAAGAAAGAAACGGAGAATCTAAGAAAGAAATGGAGAAACGAAGAAAGAAACGGAGATATGTAGAAAGAAACGGAGAAACGAACAAAGAAACGGAGAAACGAACAAAGAAACGGGGAAACGAACAAAGACGGAGAAACGGAGAAATAAATGGAGAAACGGAGAAATAAATGGAGAAACGAAGAGAGAAACGGGGAAACGAAGGAAGAAACGGAGTAACGAAAAAAGAAACGGAGAAACGAAGAAAGAATCGTAGAAACGGAGAGTGAAACGGAGAAACGGAGAAAGAAACGGAGAATCGGAGAAATAAATGGAGAAACGAAGAAATAAACGGAGAAACGAAGAAAGAAACGGAGAAACGAAGAAAGAAACGTAGAAACGGAGAATGAATCGGAGAAACGAAGAAATATACGGAGAAACGAAGAAAGAAACGTAGAAACGGAGAATGAAACGGCGAAACGAAGAAATAAACGGAGAATCGGAGAAATAAATGGAGAAACGAATATATAAACGGAGAAACGAAGAAAGAAACGGAGAAACGAAGAAAGAAACGGAGAAACAAAGAGAGAAACGGAGAAACGAAGGAAGAAACGGAGAAACAAAGAGAGAAACGGAGAAACGAAGGAAGAAACGGAGTAACGAAGAAAGAAACGAAGAAACGAAGAAAAAACGGAGAATCGGAGAAACAAATGGAGACACGAAGAAATAAGCCGAGAAACGGAGAAACGATCAATGAAACGGAGAAACGAACAAAGAAACGGAGAAACGAAGAAAGAAACGGAGAAACGGAGATATAAATGGAGAAACGAAGAAATAAACGGAGAAACGAAGAAAGAAACGGAGAAACAAAGAGAGAAACGGAGAAACGAAGGAAGAAACGGAGTAACGAAGAAAGAAACGAAGAAACGAAGAAAAAACGGAGAATCGGAGAAACAAATGGAGACACGAAGAAATAAACCGAGAAACGGAGAAACGATCAATGAAACGGAGAAACGAACAAAGAAACGGAGAAACGAACAAAGAAACGGAGAAACGGAGATATAAATGGAGAAACGAAGAAATAAACGGAGAAACGAAGAAAGAAACGGAGAAACAAAGAGAGAAATGGAGAAACGAAGGAAGAAACGGAGTAACGAAGGAAGAAACGAAGAAACGAAGAGAGAAACGGAAAATCGGAGAAATAAATGGAGAAACGAAGAAATAAACCGAGAAACGGAGAAAGAAGCGGAGAAACGATCAATGAAACGGAGAAACGAACAAAGAAACAGAGAAACGAAGAAAGAAACGGAGAAACGGAGAAAGAAACGGAGAAATGAAGAGAGAAACGGAGAAACGAAGGAAGAAACGGAGTAACGAAGGAAGAAATGAAGAAACGAAGAAAGAAACGGAGAATCGGAGAAATAAATGGAGACACGAAGAAAGAAACGGAGAAACGAAGAAAGAAACGGAGAAACGAAGAAAGAAACGGAGAAACGAAGAAAGAAACGTAGGAACGAAGAAAGAAACGGAGAAACGAGGAAAGAAACGGAGAAACGGAGAAATAAATGGAGAAACGAAGAAATAAACCGAGAAACGCACAATGAAACGGAGAAACGAAGAAAGAAACGGAGAAACGAAGAAAGAAACGGAGAAACGAAGAAAGAAACTGAGAAACGAAAAAAGAAACGGAGAATCGGAGAAACAAATGTAGACAGGAAGAAATAAACCAAGAAACGGAGAAAGAAACGGAGAAACGATCAATGAAACGGACAAACGAAGAAAGAAACGGAGAAACGAAGAAAGAAACGGAGAAACGGACAAAGAAACGGAGAAACGAAGAGAGAAACGGAGAAACGAAGGAAGAAACGGAGTAACGAAGGAAGAAACGAAGAAACGAAGAAAGAAACGGAGAATCGGAGAAATAATTGGAGGAACGAAGAAATAAACCGAGAAACGGGGAAAGAAACTGAGAAACGATCAATGAAACGGAGAAACGAACAAACAAACGGAGAAACGAAGAATGAAACGGAGAAACGGAGAAATAAATGGAGAAACGAAGAAATAAACGGAGAAACGAAGAAAGAAACGGAGAAACAAAGAGAGAAACGGAGAAACGAAGGAAGAAACGGAGTAACGAAGAAAGAAACGAAGAAACGAAGAAAAAACGGAGAATCGGAGAAACAAATGGAGACACGTAGAAATAAACCGAGAAACGGAGAAACGATCAATGAAACGGAGAAACGAACAAAGAAACGGAGAAACGAAGAAAGAAACGGAGAAACGGAGATATAAATGGAGAAACGAAGAAATAAACGGAGAAACGAAGAAAGAAACGGAGAAACCAAGAGAGAAATGGAGAAACGAAGGAAGAAACGGAGTAACGAAGGAAGAAACGAAGAAACGAAGAGAGAAACGGAAAATCGGAGAAATAAATGGGGAAACGAAGAAATAAACCGAGAAACGGAGAAGGAAACGGAGAAACGAAGAGAGAAACGGAGAAACGAAGGAAGAAACGGAGTAACGAAGGAAGAAATGAAGAAACGAAGAAAGAAACGGAGAATCGGAGAAATAAATGGAGACACGAAGAAAGAAACGGAGAAACGAAGAAAGAAACGGAGAAACGAAGAAAGAAACGGAGAAACGAACAAAGAAACGGAGAAACGAAGAAAGAAACGGAGAAACGAAGAAATAAACGGAGAAACGAAGAAAGAAACGGAGAAACAAAGAGAGAAACGGAGAAACGAAGGAAGAAACGGAGTAACGAAGAAAGAAACGAAGAAACGAAGAAAAAACGGAGAATCGGAGAAACAAATGGAGACACGAAGAAATAAACCGAGAAACGGAGAAACGATCAATGAAACGGAGAAACGAACAAAGAAACGGAGAAACGAAGAAAGAAACGGAGAAACGGAGATATAAATGGAGAAACGAAGAAATAAACGGAGAAACGAAGAAAGAAACGGAGAAACAAAGAGAGAAACGGAGAAACGAAGGAAGAAACGGAGTAACGAAGAAAGAAACGAAGAAACGAAGAAAAAATGGAGAATCGGAGAAACAAATGGAGACACGAAGAAATAAACCGAGAAACGGAGAAACGATCAATGAAACGGAGAAACGAACAAAGAAACGGAGAAACGAAGAAAGAAACGGAGAAACGGAGATATAAATGGAGAAACGAAGAAATAAACGGAGAAACGAAGAAAGAAACGGAGAAACAAAGAGAGAAATGGAGAAACGAAGGAAGAAACGGAGTAACGAAGGAAGAAACGAAGAAACGAAGAGAGAAACGGAAAATCGGAGAAATAAATGGAGAAACGAAGAAATAAACCGAGAAACGGAGAAAGAAGCGGAGAAACGATCAATGAAACGGAGAAACGAACAAAGAAACAGAGAAACGAAGAAAGAAACGGAGAAATGGAGAAAGAAACGGAGAAATGAAGAGAGAAACGGAGAAACGAAGGAAGAAACGGAGTAACGAAGGAAGAAATGAAGAAACGAAGAAAGAAACGGAGAATCGGAGAAATAAATGGAGACACGAAGAAAGAAACGGAGAAACGAAGAAAGAAACGGAGAAACGAAGAAAGAAACGGAGAAACGAAGAAAGAAACGAAGAAACGGAGAAATAAATGGAGAAACGAAGAAATAATCGTAGGAACGAAGAAAGAAACGGAGAAACGAGGAAAGAAACGGAGAAACGGAGAAATAAATGGAGAAACGAAGAAATAAACCGAGAAACGCACAATGAAACGGAGAAACGAAGAAAGAAACGGAGAAACGAAGAAAGAAACGGAGAAACGAAGAAAGAAACTGAGAAACGAAAAAAGAAATGGAGAATCGGAGAAACAAATGTAGACAGGAAGAAATAAACCAAGAAACGGAGAAAGAAACGGAGAAACGATCAATGAAACGGACAAACGAAGAAAGAAACGGAGAAACGAAGAAAGAAACGGAGAAACGGACAAAGAAACGGAGAAACGAAGAGAGAAACGGAGAAACGAAGGAAGAAACGGAGTAACGAAGGAAGAAACGAAGAAACGAAGAAAGAAACGGAGAATCGGAGAAATAAATGGAGGAACGAAGAAATAAACCGAGAAACGGGGAAAGAAACTGAGAAACGATCAATGAAACGGAGAAACGAACAAACAAACGGAGAAACGAAGAATGAAACGGAGAAACGGAGAAATAAATGGAGAAACGAAGAAATAAACGGAGAAACGAAGAAAGAAACGGAGAAACAAAGAGAGAAACGGAGAAACGAAGGAAGAAACGGAGTAACGAAGAAAGAAACGATGAAACGAAGAAAAAACGGAGAATCGGAGAAACAAATGGAGACACGTAGAAATAAACCGAGAAACGGAGAAACGATCAATGAAACGGAGAAACGAACAAAGAAACGGAGAAACGAAGAAAGAAACGGAGAAACGGAGATATAAATGGAGAAACGAAGAAATAAACGGAGAAACGAAGAAAGAAACGGAGAAACCAAGAGAGAAATGGAGAAACGAAGGAAGAAACGGAGTAACGAAGGAAGAAACGAAGAAACGAAGAGAGAAACGGAAAATCGGAGAAATAAATGGGGAAACGAAGAAATAAACCGAGAAACGGAGAAGGAAACGGAGAAACGAAGAGAGAAACGGAGAAACGAAGGAAGAAACGGAGTAACGAAGGAAGAAATGAAGAAACGAAGAAAGAAACGGAGAATCGGAGAAATAAATGGAGACACGAAGAAAGAAACGGAGAAACGAAGAAAGAAACGGAGAAACGAAGAAAGAAACGGAGAAACGAAGAAAGAAACGGAGAAACGAAGAAAGAAACGAAGAAACGGAGAAATAAATGGAGAAACGAAGAAATAAACGTAGGAACGAAGAAAGAAACGGAGAAACGAGGAAAGAAACGGAGAAACGGAGAAATAAATGGAGAAACGAAGAAATAAACGGAGAAACGAACAAAGAAACGGAGAAACGAAGAAAGAAACGGAGAAACGAAGAAAGAAACGGAGAAACGAAGAAAGAAACGGAGAAACGCACAAAGAAACGGAGAAGCGAAGAAAGAAACGAAGAAACGAAGAAAGAAACCGAGAAACGCACAATGAAACGGAGAAACGAAGAAAGAAACTGAGAAACGAAGAAAGAAACCGAGAAACGCACAATGAAACGGAGAAACGAAGAAAGAAACGGAGAATCGGAGAAACAAATGTAGACAGGAAGAAATAAACCGAGATACGGAGAAAGAAACGGAGAAACGATCAATGAAACGGAGAAACGAAGAAAGAAACGGAGAAACGAAAAAAGAAACGGAGAAACGGAGAAATAAATGGAGAAACGAAGAAATAAACGGAGAAACGAAGAAAGAAACGGAGAAACAAAGAGAGAAACGGAGAAACGAAGGAAGAAACGGAGTAACGAAGAAAGAAACGAAGAAACGAAGAAAGAAACGGAGAATCGGAGAAACAAATGTAGACAGGAAGAAATAAACCGAGAAACGGAGAAAGAAACGGAGAAACGATCAATGAAACGGAGAAACGAACAAAGAAACGGAGAAACGAAGAAAGAAACGGAGAAACGGAGAAAGAAACGGAGAAACGAAGAGAGAAACGGAGAAACGAAGGAAGAAACGGAGTAACGAAGGAAGAAACGAAGAAACGAAGAAAGAAACGGAGAATCGGAGAAATAAATGGAGACACGAAGAAAGAAACGGAGAAACGAAGAAAGAAACGGAGAAACGATCAATGAAACGGAGAAACGAAGAAATATACGGAGAAATGAAGAAGCAAACGGAGAAACAAAGAAAGAAACGGATAAACCAACAAAGAAATGGACAAACGAAGAAAGAAACGGAGAAACGAACAAAGAAACGGAGAAACGAAGAAAGAAACGGAGAAACGAAGAAAAAAACGGAGAAATAAATGGAGAAACGAAGATATAAACGGAGAAACGAAGAAAGAAACGCAGATACGAAGAAACGATGAAAGAAAGGAGAAACGAAGAAAGAAACGGAGAAACGAAGAAAGAAACGGAGAAACGAAGAAAGAAACGGAGAAACGAAGAAAGAAACTGAGAAACGAAGAAAGAAACTGAGAAACGAAGAAAGAAACTGAGAATCGGAGAAATAAATGGAGAAACGAAGGAATAAACCGAGAAACGGAGAAACAAACGGAGAAACAAAGAGAGAAATGGAGAAACGAAGGAAAAAACGGAGTAACGAAGGAAGAAACGAAGAAACGAAGAGAGAAACGGAGAAACGAAAAAACAAACGGAGAAACGAAGAAAGAAACGGAGAAACGAAGAAAGAAATAGAGTAACGAATAAATAAACGGAGAAACAAAGAAAGAAACGGAGAAACGAAGAGAGAAACGGAGAATCGGAGAAATAAATGGAGACACGAAGAAATAAACTGAGATACGGAGAAAGAAACGGAGAAACGATCAATGAAACGGAGAAACGAAGAAAGAAACGGAGAAACGAAAAAAGAAACGGAGAAACGGAGAAATAAATGGAGAAACGAAGAAATAAACGGATAAACGAAGAAAGAAACGGAGAAACAAAGAGAGAAATGGAGAAACGAAGGAAGAAACGGAGTAACGAAGGAAGAAACGAAGAAACGAAGAGAGAAACGGAAAATCGGAGAAATAAATGGAGAAACGAAGAAATAAACCGAGAAACGGAGAAAGAAACGGAGAAACGATCAATGAAACGGAGAAACGAACAAAGAAACGGAGAAACGAACAAAGAAACGGAGAAACGGAGAAAGAAACGGAGAAACGAAGAGAGAAACGGAGAAACGAAGGAAGAAACGGAGTAACGAAGGAAGAAATGAAGAAACGAAGAAAGAAACGGAGAATCGGAGAAATAAATGGAGACACGAAGAAAGAAACGGAGAAACGAAGAAAGAAACGGAGAAACGAAGAAGGAAACGGAGAAACGAAGAAAGAAACGAAGAAACGGAGAAATAAATGGAGAAACGAAGAAATAAACGTAGGAACGAAGAAAGAAACGGAGAAACGAGGAAATAAACGGAGAAATGGAGAAATAAATGGAGAAACGAAGAAATAAACGGAGAAACGAAGAAAGAAACGGAGAAACGAAGAAAGAAGCGGAGAAACGAAGAAAGAAACGGGGAATCGGAGAAATAAATGGAGGAACGAAGAAATAAACCGAGAAACGGGGAAAGAAACGGAGAAACGATCAATGAAACGGAGAAACGAACAAAGAAACGGAGAAACGAAGAAAGAAACGGAGAAACGGAGAAAGAAACGGAGAAACGAAGAGAGAAACGGAGAAACGAAGGAAGAAACGGAGTAACGAAGGAAGAAACGAAGAAACGAAGAAAGAAACGGGGAATCGGAGAAATAAATGGAGGAACGAAGAAATAAACCGAGAAACGGGGAAAGAAACGGAGAAACGATCAATGAAACGGAGAAACGAAGAAATATACGGAGAAATGAAGAAACAAACGGAGAAACAAAGAAAGAAACGGATAAACCAACAAAGAAATGGAGAAACGAAGAAAGAAACGGAGAAACGAACGAAGAAACGGAGAAACGAAGAAAGAAACGGAGAAACGAAGAAAAAAACGGAGAAATAAATGGAGAAACGAAGATATAAACGGAGAAACGAAGAAAGAAACGTAGAAACGAAGAAACGATGAAAGACAGGAGAAACGAAGAAAGAAACGGAGAAACGAAGAAAGAAACGGAGAAACGAAGAAAGAAACGGAGTAACGAAGAAAGAAACTGAGAAACGAAGAAAGAAACTGAGAAACGAAGAAAGAAACTGAGAATCGGAGAAATAAATGGAGAAACGAAGGAATAAACCGAGAAACGGAGAAACAAACGGAGAAACATAGAGAGAAATGGAGAAACGAAGGAAAAAACGGAGTAACGAAGGAAGAAACGAAGAAACGAAGAGAGAAATGGAAAATCGGAGAAATAAATGGAGAAACGAAGAGAGAAACGGAGAAACGAAGGAAGAAACGGAGTAACGAAGGAAGAAATGAAGAAACGAAGAAATAAACGGAGAAACGAAAAAACAAACGGAGAAACGAAGAAAGAAACGGAGAAACGAAGAAAGAAACAGAGTAACGAATAAAGAAACGGAGAAACAAAGAAAGAAACGGAGAAACGAAGAGAGAAACGGAGAATCGGAGAAATAAATGGAGACACGAAGAAATAAACTGAGATACGGAGAAAGAAACGGAGAAACGATCAATGAAACGGAGAAACGAAGAAAGAAACGGAGAAACGAAAAAAGAAACGGAGAAACGGAGAAATAAATGGAGAAACGAAGAAATAAACGGAGAAACGAAGAAAGAAACGGAGAAACAAAGAGAGAAATGGAGAAACGAAGGAAGAAACGGAGTAACGAAGGAAGAAACGAAGAAACGAAGAGAGAAACGGAAAACGGAGAAATAAATGGAGAAACGAAGAAATAAACCGTGAAACGGAGAAAGAAACGGAGAAACGATCAATGAAACGGAGAAACGAACAAAGAAACGGAGAAACGAACAAAGAAACGGAGAAACGGAGAAAGAAACGGAGAAACGAAGAGAGAAACGGAGAAACGAAGGAAGAAACGGAGTAACGAAGGAAGAAATGAAGAAACGAAGAAAGAAACGGAGAACCGGAGAAATAAATGGAGACACGAAGAAAGAAACGGAGAAACGAAGAAAGAAACGGAGAACGAAGAAAGAAACGAAGAAACGGAGAATAAATGGAGAAACGAAGAAATAAACGTAGGAACGAAGAAAGAAACGGTGAAACGAGGAAATAAACGGAGAAACGATCAATGAAACGGAGAAACGAAGAAATATACGGAGAAATGAAGAAACAAACGGAGAAACAAAGAAAGAAACGGATAAACCAACAAAGAAATGGAGAAACGAAGAAAGAAACGGAGAAACGAACGAAGAAACGGAGAAACGAAGAAAGAAACGGAGAAACGAAGAAAAAAACGGAGAAATAAATGGAGAAACGAAGATATAAACGGAGAAACGAAGAAAGAAACGTAGAAACGAAGAAACGATGAAAGACAGGAGAAACGAAGAAAGAAACGGAGAAACGAAGAAAGAAACGGAGAAACGAAGAAAGAAACGGAGTAACGAAGAAAGAAACTGAGAAACGAAGAAAGAAACTGAGAAACGAAGAAAGAAACTGAGAATCGGAGAAATAAATGGAGAAACGAAGGAATAAACCGAGAAACGGAGAAACAAACGGAGAAACATAGAGAGAAATGGAGAAACGAAGGAAAAAACGGAGTAACGAAGGAAGAAACGAAGAAACGAAGAGAGAAATGGAAAATCGGAGAAATAAATGGAGAAACGAAGAGAGAAACGGAGAAACGAAGGAAGAAACGGAGTAACGAAGGAAGAAATGAAGAAACGAAGAAATAAACGGAGAAACGAAAAAACAAACGGAGAAACGAAGAAAGAAACGGAGAAACGAAGAAAGAAACAGAGTAACGAATAAAGAAACGGAGAAACAAAGAAAGAAACGGAGAAACGAAGAGAGAAACGGAGAATCGGAGAAATAAATGGAGACACGAAGAAATAAACTGAGATACGGAGAAAGAAACGGAGAAACGATCAATGAAACGGAGAAACGAAGAAAGAAACGGAGAAACGAAAAAAGAAACGGAGAAACGGAGAAATAAATGGAGAAACGAAGAAATAAACGGAGAAACGAAGAAAGAAACGGAGAAACAAAGAGAGAAATGGAGAAACGAAGGAAGAAACGGAGTAACGAAGGAAGAAACGAAGAAACGAAGAGAGAAACGGAAAACGGAGAAATAAATGGAGAAACGAAGAAATAAACCGTGAAACGGAGAAAGAAACGGAGAAACGATCAATGAAACGGAGAAACGAACAAAGAAACGGAGAAACGAACAAAGAAACGGAGAAACGGAGAAAGAAACGGAGAAACGAAGAGAGAAACGGAGAAACGAAGGAAGAAACGGAGTAACGAAGGAAGAAATGAAGAAACGAAGAAAGAAACGGAGAACCGGAGAAATAAATGGAGACACGAAGAAAGAAACGGAGAAACGAAGAAAGAAACGGAGAACGAAGAAAGAAACGAAGAAACGGAGAATAAATGGAGAAACGAAGAAATAAACGTAGGAACGAAGAAAGAAACGGTGAAACGAGGAAATAAACGGAGAAATGGAGAAATAAATGGAGAAACGAAGAAATAAACGGAGAAACGAAGAAAGAAACGGAGAAACGAAGAAACGATGAAAGAAAGAAGAAACGAAGAAAGAAACGGAGAAACGAAGAAAGAAACGGAGAAACGAAGAAAGAAACGGAGAAACGCAGAAAGAAACTGAGAAACGAAGAAAGAAACTGAGAAACGAAGCAAGAAACTGAGAATCGGAGAAATAAATGGAGAAACGAAGGAATAAACCTAGAAACGGAGAAACAAACGGAGAAACAAAGAGAGAACCGGAGAAACGAAGGATGAAACGGTGTAACGAAGAAAGAAACGAAGAAACGAAGAAAGAAACGGAGAATCGGAGAAACAAATGGAGACACGAAGAAATAAACCGACAAACGGAGAAAGAAACGGAGAAACGATCAATGAAACGGAGAAACGAACAAAGAAACGGAGAAACGAAGGAAGAAACGGAGAAAGAAACGGAGAAACGAAGAGAGAAACGGAGAAACGAAGGAAGAAACGGAGTAACGAAGGAAGAAATGAAGAAACGAAGAAAGAAACGGAGAAACGGAGAAATAAATGGAGGAACGAAGAAATAAACCGAGAAACGGGGAAAGAAACGGAGAAACGATCAATGAAACGGAGAAACGAACAAACAAACGGAGAAACGAAGAAAGAAACGGAGAAACGGAGAAATAAATGGAGAAACGAAGAAATAAACGGAGAAACGAAGAAACAAACGGAGAAACAAAGAGAGAAACGGAGAAACGAAGGAAGAAACGGAGTAACGAAGAAAGAAACGAAGAAACGGAGAATCGGAGAAACAAATGTAGACAGGAAGAAATAAACCGAGAAACGGAGAAAGAAACGGAGAAACGATCAATGAAACGGAGAAACGAACAAAGAAACGGAGAAACGAAGAAAGAAACGGAGAAACAAAGAGAGAAACGGAGAAACGAAGGAAGAAACGGAGTAACGAAGAAAGAAACGAAGAAACGAAGAAAGAAACGGAGAATCGGAGAAACAAATGGAGACACGAAGAAATAAACCAAGAAACGGAGAAACGATCAATGAAACGGAGAAACGAACAAAGAAACGGAGAAACGAAGAAAGAAACGGAGAAACGGAGAAAGAAACGGAGAAACGAAGAGAGAAACGCAGAAACGAAGGAAGAAACGGAATAACGAAGAAAGAAACGAAGAATGGAACGGACAATCGGAGAAATGAATGGAGAAACGAAGAAATAAACCGAGAAACGGGGAAAGAAACGGAGAAACGATCAATGAAACGGAGAAACGAACAAAGAAACGGAGAAACGAAGAAAGAAACGGAGAAACGGTGATATAAATGGAGAAACGAAGAAATAAACGGAGAAACGAAGAAAGAAACGGAGAAACAAAGAGAGAAATGGAGAAACGAAGGAAGAAACGGAGCAACGAAGAAAGAAACGAAGAAACGAAGAAAGAAACGGAGAATCGGAGAAACAAATGGAGAGACGAAGAAATAAACCGAGAAACGGAGAAAGAAACGGAGAAACGATCAATGAAACAGAGAAACGAACAAAGAAACGGAGAAACGAAGAAAGAAACGGAGAAACGGAGAAACAAACGAAGAAACGAAGAGAGAAACGGAGAAACGAAGGAAGAAACGGAGTAACGAAGGAAGAAATGAAGAAACGAAGAAAGAAACGGAGAACCGGAGAAATAAATGGAGACACGAAGAAAGAAACGGAGAAACGAAGAAAGAAACGGAGAAACGAAGAAAGAAACGAGGAAACGGAGAAATAAATGGAGAAACGAAGAAATAAACGTAGGAACGAAGAAAGAAACGGAGAAGCGAGGAAAGAAACGGAGAAACGGAGAAATAAATGGAGAAACGAAGAAATAAACGGAGAAACGAAGAGAGAAACGGAGAAACGAAGGAAGAAACGGAGTAACGAAGAAAGAAACGAAGAAACAAAGAAAGAAACGGAGAATCGGAGAAATAAATGGAGACACGAAGAAATAAACCGAGAAACGGAGAAAGAAACGGAGAAACCATCAATGAAACGGAGAAACGAACAAAGAAACGGAGAAATGAAGAAAGAAACGGAGAAACGAAGAAAGAAACGTAGAAACGAAGAAAGAAACGGAGAAACAAACAAAGAAACGGAGAAACGAAGATAGAAACGGAGAAACGAAGAAAGAAACGGAGAAACGAAGAAAGAAACGGAGAAACGAACAAAGAAACGGAGGAACGAAGAAAGAAACGGAGAAACGAAGAAAGAACCGGAGTAAAGAAGAAATAGACCGAGAAACGCAGAAAGAAACGGAGAAACGAACAAAGAAACGGAGAAACGAAGAAAGAAACGGAGAAACGAAGAAAGAAACGGAGAAACGAAGAAAGAAACGGAGAAACGGAGGAATAAATGAAGAAACGACGAAATAAACGGAGAAACGAACGAAGAAACGGAGTAACGAAGGAAGAAACGAAGAAACGAAAAAGGAAACCGAGAAATGAATGGAGAAACGAAGAAATAAACCGAGAAACGGAGAAAGAAACGGAGAAACGAAGAAAGCAACAGAGAAACGAACAGTCAAATGCAGAAACGAAGAATGAACGTAGAAACGAAGAAATAAACGGAGAAATGAAGAAAGAAACGGAGAAACAAAGAAAGAAACTGAGAAACGAACAAAGAAACGGAGAAACGAAGAAAGAAACGGCGAAACGAAGAATGAAACGGAGAAACGAAGAAAGAAACGGAGAAACGGTGAAACGAACAAAGAAACGGAGAAATGAAGAAAGAAACGGAGAAACGAAGAAAGAAACGTAGAAACGAAGAAAGAAACGGAGAAACAAACAAAGAAACGGAGAAACGAAGATAGAAACGGAGAAACGAAGAAAGAAACGGAGAAACGAAGAAAGAAACGGAGAAACGAACAAAGAAACGGAGGAACGAAGAAAGAAACGGAGAAACGGAGAAATAAATGGAGAAACGAAGAAATAAACGGAGAAACGAAGAGAGAAACGGAGAAACGAAGGAAGAAACGGAGTAACGAAGAAAGAAACGAAGAAACAAAGAAAGAAACGGAGAATCGGAGAAATAAATGGAGACACGAAGAAATAAACCGAGAAACGGAGAAAGAAACGGAGAAACCATCAATGAAACGGAGAAACGAACAAAGAAACGGAGAAATGAAGAAAGAAACGGAGAAACGAAGAAAGAAACGTAGAAACGAAGAAAGAAACGGAGAAACAAACAAAGAAACGGAGAAACGAAGATAGAAACGGAGAAACGAAGAAAGAAACGGAGAAACGAAGAAAGAAACGGAGAAACGAACAAAGAAACGGAGGAACGAAGAAAGAAACGGAGAAACGAAGAAAGAACCGGAGTAAAGAAGAAATAGACCGAGAAACGCAGAAAGAAACGGAGAAACGAACAAAGAAACGGAGAAACGAAGAAAGAAACGGAGAAACGAAGAAAGAAACGGAGAAACGAAGAAAGAAACGGAGAAACGGAGGAATAAATGAAGAAACGACGAAATAAACGGAGAAACGAACGAAGAAACGGAGTAACGAAGGAAGAAACGAAGAAACGAAAAAGGAAACCGAGAAATGAATGGAGAAACGAAGAAATAAACCGAGAAACGGAGAAAGAAACGGAGAAACAAAGAAAGCAACAGAGAAACGAACAGTCAAATGCAGAAACGAAGAATGAACGTAGAAACGAAGAAATAAACGGAGAAATGAAGAAAGAAACGGAGAAACAAAGAAAGAAACTGAGAAACGAACAAAGAAACGGAGAAACGAAGAAAGAAACGGCGAAACGAAGAATGAAACGGAGAAACGAAGAAAGAAACGGAGAAACGGTGAAACGAACAAAGAAACGGAGAAATGAAGAAAGAAACGGAGAAACGAAGAAAGAAACGTAGAAACGAAGAAAGAAACGGAGAAACAAACAAAGAAACGGAGAAACGAAGATAGAAACGGAGAAACGAAGAAAGAAACGGAGAAACGAAGAAAGAAACGGAGAAACGAACAAAGAAACGGAGGAACGAAGAAAGAAACGGAGAAACGAAGAAAGAACCGGAGTAAAGAAGAAATAGACCGAGAAACGCAGAAAGAAACGGAGAAACGAACAAAGAAACGGAGAATCGAAGAAAGAAACGGAGAAACGAAGAAAGAAACGGAGAAACGAAGAAAGAAACGGAGAAACGGAGGAATAAATGAAGAAACGACGAAATAAACGGAGAAACGAACGAAGAAACGGAGTAACGAAGGAAGAAACGAAGAAACGAAAAAGGAAACCGAGAAATGAATGGAGAAACGAAGAAATAAACCGAGAAACGGAGAAAGAAACGGAGAAACGAAGAAAGCAACAGAGAAACGAACAGTCAAATGCAGAAACGAAGAATGAACGTAGAAACGAAGAAATAAACGGAGAAATGAAGAAAGAAACGGAGAAACAAAGAAAGAAACTGAGAAACGAACAAAGAAACGGAGAAACGAAGAAAGAAACGAGGAAACGGAGAAATAAATGGAGAAACGAAGAAATAAACGTAGGAACGAAGAAAGAAACGGAGAAGCGAGGAAAGAAACGGAGAAACGGAGAAATAAATGGAGAAACGAAGAAATAAACGGAGAAACGAACAAAGAAACGAAGAAACGCAGAAAGAAACGGAGAAACGAAGAAAGAAACGGAGAAACGAAGAAAGAAACGGAGAAGCGCACAAAGAAACGGAGAAACGAAGAAAGAAACGAAGAAACGAAGAGAGAAACCGAGAAACGCACAATGAAACGGAGAAACGAAGAAAGAAACGGAGAAACGAAGAAAGAAACTGAGAAACGAAGAAAGAAACGGAGAATCGGAGAAATAAATGGAGAAACGAAGAAATAAACGGAGAAAGGAAGAAAGAAACGGTGAATCGGAGAAATAAATGGAGAAACGAAGAAATAGACCGAGAAACGGAGAAAGAAACGGAGAAACGAACAAAGAAACGGAGAAACGAAGAAAGAATGGGAGAATCGAACAAAGAAACGGTGAAACGAAGAAACGAAGAAGGAAACGGAGAATCTAAGAAAGAAATGGAGAAACGAAGAAAGAAACGGAGATATGAAGAAAGAAACGGAGAAACGAACAAAGAAACGGAGAAACGAACAAAGAAACGGGGAAACGAACAAAGACGGAGAAACGGAGAAATAAATGGAGAAACGAAGAAATAAACGGAGAAACGAACAAAGAAAAGGAAAAACGAAGAAAGAATCGGAGAAACGAAGAGAGAAACGGAGAAACGAAGGAAGAAACGGAGTAACGAAGAAAGAAACGAAGAAACAAAGAAAGAAACGGAGAATCGGAGAAATAAATGGAGACACGAAGAAATAAACCGAGAAACGGAGAAAGAAACGGAGAAACCATCAATGAAACGGAGAAACGAACAAAGAAACGGAGAAATGAAGAAAGAAACGGAGAAACGAAGAAAGAAACGTAGAAACGAAGAAAGAAACGGAGAAACAAACAAAGAAACGGAGAAACGAAGATAGAAACGGAGAAACGAAGAAAGAAACGGAGAAACGATGAAAGAAACGGAGAAACGAACAAAGAAACGGAGGAACGAAGAAAGAAACGGAGAAACGAAGAAAGAACCGGAGTAAAGAAGAAATAGACCGAGAAACGCAGAAAGAAACGGAGAAACGAACAAAGAAACGGAGAAACGAAGAAAGAAACGGAGAAACGAAGAAAGAAACGGAGAAACGAAGAAAGAAACGGAGAAACGGAGGAATAAATGAAGAAACGACGAAATAAACGGAGAAACGAACGAAGAAACGGAGAAACGAAGAAAGAAACGGAGAAACGAACAAAGAAACGGAGGAACGAAGAAAGAAACGGAGAAACGAAGAAAGAACCGGAGTAAAGAAGAAATAGACCGAGAAACGCAGAAAGAAACGGAGAAACGAACAAAGAAACGGAGAAACGAAGAAAGAAACGGAGAAACAAAGAAAGAAACGGAGAAACGAAGAAAGAAACGGAGAAACGGAGGAATAAATGAAGAAACGACGAAATAAACGGAGAAACGAACGAAGAAACGGAGTAACGAAGGAAGAAACGAAGAAACGAAAAAGGAAACCGAGAAATGAATGGAGAAACGAAGAAATAAACCGAGAAACGGAGAAAGAAACGGAGAAACGAAGAAAGCAACAGAGAAACGAACAGTCAAATGCAGAAACGAAGAATGAACGTAGAAACGAAGAAATAAACGGAGAAATGAAGAAAGAAACGGAGAAACAAAGAAAGAAACTGAGAAACGAACAAAGAAACGGAGAAACGAAGAAAGAAACGGCGAAACGAAGAATGAAACGGAGAAACGAAGAAAGAAACGGAGAAACGGTGAAACGAACAAAGAAACGGAGAAATGAAGAAAGAAACGGAGAAACGAAGAAAGAAACGTAGAAACGAAGAAAGAAACGGAGAAACAAACAAAGAAACGGAGAAACGAAGATAGAAACGGAGAAACGAAGAACGAAACGGAGAAACGAAGAAAGAAACGGAGAAACGAACAAAGAAACGGAGGAACGAAGAAAGAAACGGAGAAACGAAGAAAGAACCGGAGTAAAGAAGAAATAGACCGAGAAACGCAGAAAGAAACGGAGAAACGAACAAAGAAACGGAGAATCGAAGAAAGAAACGGAGAAACGAAGAAAGAAACGGAGAAACGAAGAAAGAAACGGAGAAACGGAGGAATAAATGAAGAAACGACGAAATAAACGGAGAAACGAACGAAGAAACGGAGTAACGAAGGAAGAAACGAAGAAACGAAAAAGGAAACCGAGAAATGAATCGAGAAACGAAGAAATAAACCGAGAAACGGAGAAAGAAACGGAGAAACGAAGAAAGCAACAGAGAAACGAACAGTCAAATGCAGAAACGAAGAATGAACGTAGAAACGAAGAAATAAACGGAGAAATGAAGAAAGAAACGGAGAAACAAAGAAAGAAACTGAGAAACGAACAAAGAAACGGAGAAACGAAGAAAGAAACGGCGAAACGAAGAATGAAACGGAGAAACGAAGAAAGAAACGGAGAAACGGTGAAACGAACAAAGAAACGGAGAAATGAACAAAGAAACGTTTCTCCGTTTCTCCGTTTCTCCGTTTCTCCGTTTCTCGGTTTCTCCGTTTATCCGTTTCACCGTTTCTCGGTTTCTCCGTTTCTCTGTTTCTCGGTTTCCCCGTTTCTCCGTTTCTCGGTTTCTCCGTTTCTCGGTTTCTCCGTTTCTCCGTTTCTCGGTTTCTCCGTTTCTTGGTTTCTCCGTTTCTCGGTTTCTCCGTTTGTTGGTTTCTCCGATTCTCGGTTTCTCCGTTTCTCCTTTTCTCCGTTTCTCGGTTTCTCCGTTTCTCGGTTTCTCTGTTTCTCCGTTTTTCCGTTTCTCCGTTTCTCCGTTTCTCAGTTTCTTCGTATCTCCGTTTCTCCGTTTCTCGGTTTCTCCGTTTCTCCATCTCTCGGTTTCTCCGTTTCTCGGTTTCTCCGTTTCTCCGTTTCTCGGTTTTTCCATTTCTCCGTTTCTCCGTTTCACCGTTTTCTCTTCGTTTCTCCATTTATTTCTCCGATTCTCCGTTTCATTCATCGTTTCTCCATTTATTTCTCCGTTTCTCCGTTTCTTTCTTCGTTTCTCCGTTTCTTTGTTCGTTTCTCCATTTCTTTGTTCGTGTCCCCATTTATTTCTCTGTTTCGCCGTTTGTTTCTTCGTTTCTCCGTTTCGTTGTTCGTTTCTCCGATTCTTTGTTCGTTTCTCCGTTTCTCCGTTTCTTTGTTTCTTTGTTCATTTCTCCGTTTCTTTCATCGTTTCTCCGTTTCTTTGTTCGTTTCTCCGTTTCTTTCTTCTTTTCTCCGTTTCTTTCTTCGTTTCTCCGTTTCTTTCTTCGTTTCTCCGTTTCTTTCTTCGTTTCTCCGTTTCTCTCTTCGTTTCTCCGTTTCTTCCTTCGTTCCTTCGTTTCTCCGTTACGATTAAATGATTGTAATAGTTATAATTTCTATTATAAATCATTTGAGCTATAGTTAAATTATACACTAATACTCTAAATACATATTTAATGTATTTTTTAATCTCTTTAGCTTCCAGAAGAATTTTCTTTATCATATTTACTGTATATAATAATTTACACAGAATCGGAAATAAATATAATTATTCATTTATAATAATTATTTTTTAATCATTTATTTTAAAAATTGGGATGTACTCTTTAAATGGTCGATTCATTTCTTTAATTTATTCATTAAATTGAATTAATCTATTCTTTATAATAACTTTAATAAAATTAATCCCTATAATTATTATAGAACTCGTATTAAAATTTAATAATGAAATTTATTTCATTTGCCTAATTAATGTAATTATTGCCCCTATCATTTGCTTAAATAAAAAATTAATCAAAATAATTATAGGATATTCATCTGTTATACAAACATCTATTATAGTTATTTTATTAATAATTAACAAAAATACATTTTTAACATATTTCATTTTATATTCAATAATTTCTTCAATTTTAATTTTTATATTTAAAATAATACAGATTAATTCTTCTTCCTTATTTAATATATTAACCTCTAATAAAAGAAAAATTATTTTATACTGAATAATTATTATGGACACAAATTTCCCACCTATAGCACTCTTTATACTGAAATGAATCGTCCTAGAAACATTAATAAATTCAAGAATAAAATTTATACTTTTAATAATTGTATATCTTTTTATAAGATTAATTACATCATGAAATTATTTAAATATATCCTTCTTATATTTTTTCCCTTCAATTAAATAAAAAATATATAACTAAATTAACCTTAATTTTCTAAACTATTATCTATTTATAACTTTTTTAATATTTATATTTATATTTATGATCTACTGGTTATATTAATTTTTAGCATAATTAATATATGTATTCAACAAATCACAAAAATATTGGGATATTATATTTCATATCAGCTATATGATCTGGTATAATTGATTCTTCTTTAAGGATACTAATTCGAATAGAATTAAATAGGCCAGGAACTTGAATTAATATCGACCAAATTTATAACTCAATTGTAACATCACATGCTTTTGTAATAATTTTTTTTATAGTTTTACCATTTATAATCGGAGGATTCGGGAACTGAATAATTCCCTTAATAATTGGATCCCCTGATACAGCATTTCCCCGAATAAATAATATAAGATTGTGACTAATCCCCCCTTCATTATTACTTTTAATTCTTACAACACTATTATTCCCAGGCTCGGGAACTGGACGAACAATCTACCCTCCTTTGTCATCAAATCTTTATCACCCATCTTCATCTATAGACTTAACAATTTTTTCTTTGCATATTGCAGGTATCTCTTCAATTATAGGATCAATTAATTTTGTTGTTACAATTCTTAAAATAAAAAATAATGCTTTAAAATTCGATCAAATATCCTTATTTGCTTGGTCAGTATTAATTACTACAATTTTGCTTCTTCTCTCACTACCTGTATTAGCCGGAGCTATTACTATGTTATTAACAGCCCGAAATTTAAATACTTCCTTTTTTGATCCTACTGAGGGAGGGGACCCAATTTTATTTCAACATTTATTTTGATTTTTTGAGCATCCTGAAGTCTATATTTTAATTTTACCCGGGTTTGGATTAATCTCCCATATCATTTTCAATGAAAGAGGGAAAAAGTAAACTTTTGGGAACCTAGGGATAGTTTATGCAATACTCGGAATTGGATTTCTAGGATTTATTGTGTGAGCACATCACATATTCACAGTAGGCTTTGATGTAGACACACGAGCTTATTTCACTTGGGCAACTATAATCATTGCAATTCCCACAGGAATCAAAGTATTTAGATGACTAGCTACGTACTACGGGTCAAAACTTATTATTAATCCTTCTCTTATTTGATAATTTGGCTTTATTTTTTTATTTACAATAGGAGGATTAACAGGAATTATATTATCAAACTCATCTATTGATATTATACTACATGATACATACTATGTTGTCTCTCATTTCCACTATGTACTGTCAATAGGAGCAATATTTTCTATTATTGCTTCATTAATTCATTGATTCCCTTTATTCACAGGATTTACCCTAAATCAATTTTATCTTAAAACTCAATTTTATATAATATTTATTGGGGTAAATATAACTTTTTTCCATCAGCATTTTTTAGGAATGATAGGAATACCTCGACGTTATTCAGATTACCCGGATTCCTACTACTGTGAAAATTTATTATCATCTATTGGCTCAATAATTTCATTCAAAAGAATAATTTTACTCTTGTTTATTATATTGGAGAGATTTATAACTAAACGTCTAGCTATATTTAAATTTAATCAATCATCACTAGAATGACCCCAAAACTTTTCCCCAAAAGACCACTCATTCCTCTCTATTCCTCTAATTATTAAAAACAAATCTTAATATGGCAGATTAGTGCATGAATTTAAGATTCATTTATAAAATTTAATATTTTTATTGAAAATGTCCCATTGAAAAATAATTAATTTCCAAGACCCCAATTCGCCATATGCCGATAATTTAAATCTTTTTCACAACTTCACAATAATTATAATAATTATAATCTCTTCATTAACTCTAATAATTATGTTAGATATTTTTACTAATAAATTTATCAATCGATTTTTACTTAAAAATCATCATATTGAAATTGTATGAACTTTACTCCCAATAATAATTTTAGGAGTAATTGCACTTCCTTCTTTAAAAACCCTATATTTTATTGATGAACTATGAATACCCGTATACTTAACAATCAAATCAATTGGGCACCAATAATATTGATCCTATGAATACCCAGAATTTAATAATTTAAATTTTGACTCCTATATAGATAAAGATTTAAATAATATTTACATTTTTCGTCTCCTAGACGTAGATAATCGAATAATTATTCCATCTAATACACTAATTCGAATATTAACAACATCAAACGACGTAATTCACTCTTGAACTGTTCTGTCTTTAGGCTTAAAAATAGACTCAGTACCAGGGCGAATTAACCAAATAAATTTAATTACTAATCGACCTGGAGTATTTTTCGGACAATGTTCTGATATCTGCGGAGCTAATCACAGATTTATGCCAATTGTTGTGGAAAGAACTAATTATTCAAACTTTATTAATTGAATTAACAACCAAAATTAAATTTTAACCTACTCATATATTATTTAATTAAATCAAATCATTAGATGTCTGACAAAAGAATTGATATTTTAAATCAAATTATAGTAATAAATTACTTCTAATGATTAAATAAACCTAATTAAAATTAGTTAAATCTATAACATTAAATTGTCATTTTAAAATTATTACAAAATAATATTTTTGTCATAAAATAAAATAAATATAATTTGATTTTTAATCAAATTAAAAACTTACCTTCTTATGAAAATATATATACATTTCATCCCTCAAATAATACCCCTTCACTGATCATCTTTATATTTAACTATTCTAATCTTATTAATTATTATACTTTCAAATATTTATTCTATCAACATTAATAAAATAAAATTATTGACAATAAAAAAATTTTACCTGAATTATTGAACAAATATATGATAAATGATATCAAACTTATTTTCTATTTTTGACCCATCGACAAGAAATAATTTATCATTAAATTGATTTAGACTTACACTGCCATTCATTTTTATCCCAATAAAATTTTGAGTTCTAAATTCACGATATCAAACATTTTGAAACATATATTTAAAATTTTTACACTCAGAATTTAAAATCTTGACAAAAAAAAACTTTACTAAAAATTTACTAATCTTTAACAGACTTATATTTATAATCCTATTTTTTAATTTTTTAGGATTATTCCCATACATTTTTACCCCTTCAAGACATGTATCAATTAATTTATCTATATCATTATTTATATGAATTAGATTTATAATTTTTGGGTGGACTATCAATGCTAAAAAAATATTTATTCATCTAGTACCAAGAAATACCCCCTTTATATTAATAAATTTTATAGTATTAATTGAAACAATTAGAAACATTATTCGACCCTGAACATTAACTATTCGATTAACAGCTAATATACTAGCAGGGCATCTTCTACTACCTTTATTAGGCTCAACTGTTAGAAAATTTCTAATTTGGATACCTTTTACAATTTTAATTCAAAACATATTATTTATTTTAGAAATTTCAGTCTCCTTAATTCAAATATACGTATTTATTATTTTATTAACCCTATATTTTAATGAATCAAATTATGAAAATATTTACGCATCCTTACCACATAGTTACCCCAAGACCATGACCTTTAATTACTTCTATAAATATTATAAATTTATTTATAAGATTAATTTTATTCACAAATTCAAAACTTTTTACCCTATTAGTAACAAATCCATTTATATTAATTACTTGCTTATCATTATGATGACGTGATACCATTCGAGAAAGAACACTTCAAGGATTTCACTCTCAATCAATTCATTCTATATTAAAAATAAGTGTATTATTATTTATTATTTCTGAACTAGTTTTCTTTATTTCTTTTTTTTGGACATATATTCATAACTCAATTTCCCCAAGAATTGAACTAGGTATAAATTGACCCCCTATATCAATTAAAATACTAAATCCATTTGATATCCCATTATTAAATTCTATCATTTTAATTTCCTTCGGATTTACATTAACCTTAAGGCATAATTTTCTTTTGTTAGAAAATAAAATTTATAGAAAAATTTATCTTTTATACACATGATTATTAAGTATAATTTTTATAAGTCTTCAATTTAATGAATATAAACAATCTTCTTTTTCTATAAATGATGGGATTTTTGGATCAATTTTTTACATAGCAACAGGATTCCATGGATTACATGTTTTAATTGGGGGCTTTATATTATCAATTATTATAATTCGAATAAATAATAATCACTTTTCTTCAATTCGTCATTTTAATTTTACAGCTGCTATCTGATTCTGACATTTTGTAGATGTTGTATGATTATTTCTATATATAATAATTTACTGATGAATATATTAATACAAAATAAATATAATAAATAATTATATTTAACTTATAATTAAATTTTTATTGTTTAAATATATTTAAAACGATTCATATTTTCATTAAAATAATAATTATTCTAATTATTCCCATAATTATTTTTATTGCAAATCACTTATTTTCATTAACCAATTTTAAAAATCGCGAAAAAATTTCTCCTTTCGAATGTGGATTTGACCCACTATCAGAAAATCGCCTACCATTTTCCATTAATTTTTATTTAATTGCTTTAATCTTTTTAATTTTCGATATCGAAATTATATTAATTGTTCCTATAATCACTACTCTTAATAAATATTATGAAATAACCACTTTTTATTCTTTTATTTCTATCATCTGAATTCCACTATTGACCCTCTGACTAGAATGATACATAAAATTTCTAAAATGACACTTTAATTGAAACCAAAATAGAGGTAAATTATTGTTAATAATTTCATTGAATTAAATCTCCAATTAATTGCATATTGTACTATATATTGTAGTATAATACAATATAATTAATTTCGAATTAATAGCTTGATTTAATAAATCATATATATATATATATATATATATATATACAGTATAATAAATTATAATTAATTTCCAATTAATAGCTTGATTTAATAAATATATATATATTCTATACACCAATTTGGAGAGATATTTATTAATATATATAGTATAATAAAATCATTGATTTATATTTATACTGAAAATATAATATTTTTATAAACCATATAAACTTCGGTATTAGTTAAATTATAAAACTTAATTTACTATTAAAAATCAATAATAAAATTATACCTATATTTTCATAATTTAGAAATAAAATGATTTTAATCATTGTAAAAGAATTAGAAATTCTTTTATTTTATTTCTGTCTAAAAATACAAAATATGCATTATCCTAATATTTTCAATATTATACTGTTTAAGCTATTTAAACAATACAAATTTAATAAAAACATCCCTATCAAAAATAAAATATACCACACTATTATATTAATAATATTAAATTTTACCCCTTCAATTAATTTTCTTAATCTTACTAATCAATAAATATTTAAACCATAAATTAATTCAAATCACCCGTTTTCAACACAAACTTCATATTTATACACTATATTAAATAAATATCCATAAGAATTTAAAAAAAAATAATTTAAACAAAATATTCTTCTAATAAATTTTAATAATTTAACTAAATTAATATTTAATTTTAATCCTTTATTAAAAATTCCTCTTAATAAATAACCAACTAGATATAATTTTAACACTATATACATATCAATCCCTCCCACAGGAGTAACATACATTCACATAAATATAATTATAAATATTCATCCATAAAAAAATATAAATAGTAATATTATAACTATAGACCTTACCATATAACTATTTTTCTCCAAATTTACTAAAGGTCTAAAATTTAATTCTTTATTAAATAAAACCCAACTAATCAAACGAATTGTATAAGAAATAGTCAAAAAGGTAGAGATATATTTAAATTAAATAGAGATTATAATTAAATTATATTTTTCCATACAAAAATATTCTAAAAATATATCTTTAGAATAAAATCCAGACGAAAAAGGGAACCCTACCAAATTCAATAAACACAAAATCATAATTATCCTCTTTATAGGAAAAATTTTAACTAAACCGCCATATTTCCGCATATCTTGATTTCCTATTATTCAATGGATAAAATCCCCTGCACATATAAATATATTAGATTTAAATAAAGCATGCACAATTAAATGAAAAAAAGCCAAATCTCGGTACCCTAATCTCAAAATTATTAGAATAAACCCTAATTGACTCAAAGTAGAAAAAGCAATAATTTTTTTTAAATCATACTCAAAATTTGCTATTAAACCCGCCATTAATACGGTTAAACTGGAAATTAATGTTAATAAAAAATTTATATTATACATTATAATTATATTTCTATATCGATTTAGTAAATAAACTCCTGCAGTAACAAAAGTTGAAGAATGAACTAAAGAAGAAACAGGGGTAGGCGCAGTTATCGCAGCAGGTAATCAAGAAGAAAACGGTATTTGAGTTCTTTTAGTTATTCCACAAATTAATAATATCAAAATCATACAGCCTCCTATTCTATCAATCAATATATATACCCAAGAACCCCTAACTGAAGCCAAAACAATTAAAATTAATAAACACACATCACTTACTCGATTGCATAAAACCAATAAGTTACCAAACAAAATGAAATTAATACTAAACCATCCCATCCAACTAAAATACTTAAAATTCTAGGCCTTATAATTATAATACATATAGATATAATAAATAATAATAACATATATCTATACCGGTCAATATATATATATATATATATATATATATCCAACCCTATAAATTACAATCATCAATGAAATTAATAAAACTACTCCTAAATATATTAAACTCATAAAATTTAATAAATTAAAAAATTTAATTTTATCCTATTTAAATTTATTAAAATCACTCCATAATGGAATCAATTTTTGTCACATAAAAATATAAACTTAAAAATATAAAACTGGCATTATTAATAAATACTAAAATAAAACTATATAAACAAAAATTCATAATTTAAAATAAAATTTATACCTTTGATTCCACAAATCAATAATTTTAATAAACTATTTCAACTTAATTATAAAACAATACTATATCTAAAAATATAAAATTTAAAGGGATACAATGTATTAAAACTATTATACAATTAAATACTGAATAGTTATTTATATACTTGTAAAAATAATTACCTTTCCCATGAAAAATATAAATAAATATATATATATATACTGAATGTAAAAAATTTAAAAAACACATAAATAAAAATAAAATTACTAACATTTTCAACAAAATAATTAAATTAATGAATAAAAATACCTCCCCAATTAAATTTAAAGAAATAGGAACTGATCCGTTCCTCCGTTTCTCCGTTCCTCTGTTTCTCAGTTTTTCCGTTTCTCCGTCTCTCCGTTTCTCCGTTTCTCGGTTTCTCCGTTTCTCCGTTTCTCCGTTTCTCCGATTCTCCGATTCTCCGTTTCTCAGTTTTCCGTTTCTCCGTTTCTCCGTTTCTCGGTTTCTCCGTTTCTCCGTTTCTCCGTTTCTCCGTGTCTCCGTTTCTCCGTTTCTCGGTTTCTCCGTTACTGCGTTTCTCGGTTTCTCCGTTTCTCCGTTTCTCCGTTTCTCCGTTTCCCCGTTTCTCCGTTTCTCCGTTTCTCCGTTTCTCCGTTTCCCCGTTTCTCCGTTTCTCGGTTTCTCCGTTTCTCCGTTTCACCGTTTCTTTGTTCGTTCCTCCATTTATTTCTCCGATTCTCCGTTCCTTTCTTCGTTTCTCCGTTTATTTCTTCGTTTCTCCATTTATTTCTCCGATTCTCCGTTTCTTTCTTCGTTTCTCCGTTTCTTTCTTCGTTTCTCCATTTATTTCTTGGTTTCTCCATTTATTTCTCCGTGTCTCCGTTTCTTTGTTCGTTTCTCAGTTTGTTTGTTCGTTTCTCCGTTTCTTTCTTAGTTTCTCCGTTTCTTTGTTCGTTTCTTCGTTTCTTTCTCCGTTTCTCCGTTTCTTTCTTCGTTTCTCCGTTTCATTCTTCGCTTCTCCGTTTCTTTCTTCGTTTCTCCGCTTCTTTCTTCGTTTCTCCGTTTCTTCCTTCGTTTCTTCGTTTCTCCGTTTCTCCGTTTCTCCGTTTCTCCGTTTTTCCGTTTCTCCGTTCCTCCGTTTCTCCGGTGCTCCGTTTCTCGGTTTCTCCGTTTCTCGGTTTCTCTGTTTCTCCGTTTCTCCGTTTCTCGGTTTCTCAGTTCCTCCGTTTCTCCGTTTCTCCGTTTCTCCGTTACTCCGTTTCTCCGTTTCTCCGTTTCTCCGTTTCTCCGTTTCTCCGTTTCTCCGTTTCTCCGTTTCTCCGTTTCTCCGTTTCTCCGTTTCTCCGTTTCTCCGTTTCTCCGTTTCTCCGTTTCTCCGTTTCTCCGTTTCTCCGTTTCTCCGTTTCTCCGTTTCTCCGTTTAGATTAAATGATTATAATAATTTTGATCGTACTTCAAAGTAAAGAGATGTTTCTTAAAGTTTTAAAACATGGAAAATAATAATTGTCTATGAGATATATCAATTTAACATTTGATTAATACTTGAAGAATCGAAATTTGTGGTATTTTCCTGATACCAAAGGTTGAAATTCAGGCATAAATTTTAGAAAATGTTTGACTTTGGGACTCTTGGTGTCAGTGTACGATATGCGAGGAAGTGGCACGATTTCGCGGATTCTTAGAATTGACGTCAAATTCCAAGAATTTCCGCGAATCGAAATTTCGTTGTACTTTCGAACGAATTTCTGAATCATGGATCCCGATTTTCTTTGTATCAGGAGAACATGATAGTTGAGGACATATAGTTTTAAGTAGTTTTAGCAGTTTGATAGGATCGGGTTAAAGAAATGGAAACAAATAATGGACAAAAATAAAGTTTCTGCTGTCAGTGAAATTGATTTTATTTCAATACATCAATTGAACTTGTTGAAAGTACTGTACCGTAAAGTAGTCTACTGTACCGTAAAAATTACTATTCTAAACTCGCAGCCGATTAGCTCAGTACTACCCACGACGAATAATTACTGTTCGTCGCGAATAATACCGATTACCAGGTCTCACCACGTGGAGGTTTCTGCGAGCGGAGACCCGGAGAGAGATAGATGGAATCAAAGTTCCATCGATCTCCCTCGACACCCGATACAAACGAAGATACTAAACCAAAGAGATGGAAGGAATCAATGTTCCTTCGATCTCCTCGTTTAGTTCTGCCAAGCAATTACATTATGGAAAAATTAGGCAAAATTGGAAAAGACGCGACAGGAACCGTGCAGTTGGTCCTACTAGGTCGGTCCAGTTTCCCCTCAGTGGGCCCGATTAAAGAGGAAATGCACGACGCCGTCCACTCATATAGAGTGCCCCGTTTCTCCCAACTCCGCGTCAGGAACCACGCAAAGCGTGGACCTGACTCACGGAGGATGACGAAGAGAGGGTCTTATGGCACAGGGCTTCCACAGGGACCGATGCGAACACCTGCCTCTGTGGTCGCAGCATGTTCTCTCTGGAAGCGGACGCACCAGAAGAGACGGCGATCGACCGTTCGGACCACCTACACGGCCGGTCACTTGCTTATGCAACAAGCAGTGATGACCGGGCTGAAGAACGAGGAAGCGAGCAAAAATAAGCTAAAGATTGGATAATTGCTTGACAGATAACAGATATTTGTACACGGTGGCCTTAAAATTAACTTATTCCAAGCTTAACTAAAGATCCCACGGCGGTTGCGACGATAGTGTCCTCTTCGTTCTTCGTTCTTTGTTCTTCGTTCTTCGTTCTTCGTTCTTCGTTCTTCGTTCTTCGTTCTTCGTTCTCCGGTGTGCCTACCTAAGAGAAACCTAAAGTCAAGGCATGATAAAAAAATGATAGAAAATAGAAATGAAGTTGGTTAGTGATTAAATACAGTCATTCAGTAACAAAGGAAATAAAGGCAAGAATGACAAAAAAATAAACATGGAAAAACAAGTACAAAGTAAAATCAGAGAACAAATAAAATAAATTACAGAAAGAAACAATTAAAAACCAAAGAAAGGATTGAGAGAATGGTCGCCAGTACTGACCACCGCCTACCGGCGGCCAGTACCGGTTACCAAGGTGGGGGTCTCCCTTCCATAAACCTAAAACGAAGAGATCCATCCACCTCCGAGGCTCCAGGAAGAATGAAATTTTAAACAACCGGGGGCTCCTTATATACCCTCCGTAAGGTCACTTACCGGTTCTTCCATTGTCTTTGTTCGATCTAATCGAAATTTTCGAAGGCGAACGGTTTCGGTGAATGTTTGTTCATTTCCGCGATTGTTACTAACATTTATACATGTTCCCAATATTGATCGAACAATGTGCATCTTATATATGTATTGCAATTAATTAAGAAACTTATAGAAATTGATTTTGATCGAGACTCGATGTTAAAACGTGTTTCGTAAAGTTTTTAAGCATGGAAAGTAACAATTGTTCATTAAATGCATTAAGTTAACATTTGTTTAATTCTTATAATTTACACAATACGCGTAGAAGTTGTGTTTTTTACATAAAAGTGCCGAAATTCAATTAATCGCTTTTTTAGATAGAAAAATCATCGCGATGAAGACTTGTGAATCGATAATCGATACCTGTAGCCTTGAAAATGTCAGTTGGATCTCAGCGAAGAATTCCTTCGCGAACAAAGAATATTTCAACGAAACGATATTTTAAGCCATTATTTATACTAGAACATTGTTAATAATTGTTTAATCTACAGTCCTACGACGGTTGATAGTAAATATGATAAATAAACATCGAGATATTGCGAAAGCTTCGAAGGCGGACGGTTTCGGTTAATGTTTGTTCATTTCCGCCATTGCTATTAATATTTATGCATGTTCCCAATATTGATCGAACAATATGCATCTTATTTAGGTATCATAAATCATTAGTTAGTTTTCAGAAATTAATTGATTTCGAAAATGAAAGCAAAATATTGATATTCATATATTTCTCGATTTGCAACCTAAATTAACCTTTATAAGCAAATTATTCATTTACAATGCAAAAGAAAATGCATTTTGTAACATTCATATTCCCAAATTTTACACTGCAAACCATTAATTAGTTTACAAATGTTAATTTTCATAAAAAATGGAGAAATATATGTATACCAAACTCTTCGTTAAATTTTCCGATAAAATTTAATTCACATACTGTAACATAAAAGTTCGTAACGTGGAAAAATGTTTCTAACAATCGCCTAGAGACATAAACATTCGCTAAAGCAATTCGCCTTCCCAGATTTCGCAATATCTTGATGTTTGTTTATCATAATTATTAACAACCGTCGTAGGACCGTAGATTAAACAATTATTAACAATGTCCTAGTATAAATAATGGCTTAAAATATCTTTCGTTGAAATATTCTTTGTTCCCGAAGGAATTTTTCGTTGAGATCCAACTGACATTTTCAAGGCTACAGGTATCGATTATCGATTCACAAGTCTTCATCGCGATGATTTTTCTATCTAAAAAAGCGATTAATTGAATTTCGGCACTTTTATGTAAAAAATACGACTTCTACGCGTATTGTGTAAATTATAAGAATTAAACAAATGTTAAATTAATGTATTTAATGAACAATTGTTACTTTCCATGCTTTAAAACTTTACGAAACACGTTTTAACATCGAGTCTCGATCAAAATCAATTTCTATAAGTTTCTTAATTAATTGCAATACATAAATAAGATGCACATTGTTCGATCAATATTGGAAACATGCATAAATGTTAGTAACAATCGCGGAAATGAACAAACATTCACTGAAACCGCTCGCCATCGAAGATTTCGATTAGATCGAACAAAGACAATGGAAGAAACGGTAAGTCACCTTGGGGAGGGTATATAAGGAGCCCCCGGTTGTTTAAAATTTCATTGTTCCCGAAGCCTCCGAGGTAGACGCATCTCTTCGTTTTAGGTTTATGGAAGGGGGACCCCTCACCGTGGTAACCGGTACTGGCCGCCGGTAAGCGGTGGTCAGTACTGGCGACCACTCTCTCAATCCTTTCTTTTTTTTTCTAACTGTTTCTTTGTCTAATTCATTTCATTTGTACTCTGATTTTAATTTCTACTTGTTTTGACATGTTTATTTTTTTCCACTAACCAAATTCATTTCTATTTTCTATTATGCCATGACTTTAGGTTTCTCTTAGGTTTCTCTTAGATACATTCTCTTAGATGTATCGGAAAACGAAGAACGAAGAACGAAGAGGACTGATGTATTGCATCCTCCGCGGGACTGTTAATTCTAAGTATAGACTAAGTTAGTTTTAAGGTTACCATGTACGAATATCTGTGATCTGCCGAGCAATTATCCAATCTTTAGCTTAATTTTGCTCGCTTCCTCGTTCCTCGGTCCGGTCACCACTGCTTCTTGTACAAGCAAGTGGCCGGCCGTGTAAGTAGTCCGAACGGTCTATCGCCGTCTCTTCCGGTGTGTCCGCTTCCAGAGGCGGCATGTTGCGACCACAGGAGCAGGCATTTTTGCCGGTCCATGCGAAAGTCTCCAAAATAAGACCCTTTCGTCGTAAAGATGGAGAAACGGGGCACTCCTCTAGGGGAGTGGTAGGCGTCGTTCGTTTCCTCTGGAATCGGAACCACGGAGGGGAAACGGGATAGACCTAGTAGGACCAACTGCACGGTTCGTGTCGCGTCTTTCCCAATTTTGCCTAATTTTTCCATAATGTAATTGCTTGGCAGAACGAAACAAGGAGATCGAAGGAAAATTGATTCTTTCCATCTCTTTCGTTTAGTATCTTCGTTTGTATCGCGTGTCGAGGTAGATCGATGGAACTTTGATTCCATGTATCTCTCTCCGGGTCTCCGCTCGCAGCAACCTCCACGTGGTGAGACCTCGTAATCGGTATTACTCGCGACGAAGTATCACTTACCGCGAGTAACGCCGAGCTACTTGGCTGCGAACTTAGAATAATTATTTAAGATGTGAGAACAAGTAGAAAACAAGATTTTTGTAAGGCGTGTGAGAGCGTGAAGACGTTAATGAAACCAATAACAGGAATGGCCTAGGGGAAAAGTACACACACCATTGTAATCGGTCAACTTTCTACTTTCAGATGCAACAGGAAATAATCCAGTTCGTCAATCCGTTCGCGAGATATGGGAGTTTGAAGTTAAGGAATGCTTGAGAAACCATCAAAATTTTCGCAAGTCTGATAATCGAAACCAATAACTACTATGATCTAGGACAAAAGTACACATACCGTTGTAATCGGGCGAGTTTCTGCTTTCAGATGCAACAGAAATTTCTCGAGTTCGTCAATCGGTTCGCGAGATATGTAAGTTTGAAGTTAAGGAATGCTTGAGGAACCATCAAAATTTTCGAAAGTCCGATACTCGAAACCAATAACTACAAAGGCCTAGGGGAAAAATACAGATACCGTTGTAATCGGGCGAGTTTCTACTTTCACATGCAACAGGAATTTCTCGAGTTCGTCAGTCCGTTCGCGAGAAATGGGAGTTTGAAGTTAAGGAATGGTTGAGAGACTATCAAAATTTTCGCAAGTCTGATACTCGAAACCAATAACTACAAAGGCCTGGGTGAAAAACACACAAATCTTTGTAAGCGGGCGAGTTTCTACTTTCAGATGCAACAGGAATTTCTCGAGTTCGTCAATCCGTTCGCGAGATATGGGTGTTTGATGTTACGGAATGGTTGAGAAGCCATCAAAATCTTCGCAAGTCTGATACTCGAAACCAATAACTACACTGGCCCAGGGGAAAATCACACATGCCGTTGTAATCGGGAGAGTTTCTACTTTCAGATGCAACAGAAATTTCTCGAGTTCGTCAATACGTTCACGAGATATGGGAGTTTGAAGTTAAGGAATGCATGAGAAACCATCAAAATTTTCGAAATTCTGATACTCGAAACCAATAACTACAAAGGCCTAGGGGAAAAATACAGATACCGTTGTAATCGGGCGAGTTTCTACTTTCACATGCAACAGGAATTTCTCGAGTTCGTCAGTCCGTTCGCGAGAAATGGGAGTTTGAAGTTAAGGAATGGTTGAGAGACTATCAAAATTTTCGCAAGTCTGATACTCGAAACCAATAACTACAAAGGCCTGGGTGAAAAACACACAAATCTTTGTAAGCGGGCGAGTTTCTACTTTCAGATGCAACAGGAATTTCTCGAGTTCGTCAATCCGTTCGCGAGATATGGGTGTTTGATGTTACGGAATGGTTGAGAAGCCATCAAAATCTTCGCAAGTCTGATACTCGAAACCAATAACTACACTGGCCCAGGGGAAAATCACACATGCCGTTGTAATCGGGAGAGTTTCTACTTTCAGATGCAACAGAAATTTCTCGAGTTCGTCAATACGTTCACGAGATATGGGAGTTTGAAGTTAAGGAATGCATGAGAAACCATCAAAATTTTCGAAATTCTGATACTCGAAACCAATAACTACAAAGGCCTAGGGGAAAAATACAGATACCGTTGTAATCGGGCGAGTTTCTACTTTCACATGCAATAGGAATTTCTCGAGTTCGTCAATCCGTTCGCGAGATATGGAAGTGTGAAGTTAAGGAATGGTTGAGAAACAAACAAAATTTTCGGAAGTCTGATAATCGAAACCAATAACTACAAAGGCCTAGGGGAAAAATACACATACGGTTGTAATCGGGCGAGTTTCTACTTTCACATGCAACAGGAATTTCTCGTGTTCGTCAACCCGTTCGCGAGATATGGGAGTTTGAAGTTACGGAATGCTCGAGGAACCATCAACATTTTCGAAAGTCTGATACTCGAAACCAATAACTACAAAGGCCTAGGGGAAAAATACACATACCGTTGTAATCGGGAGAGTTTCTACTTTCACATGCAACAGGAATTTCTCGAGTTCGTCAATCCGTTCGCGAGAAATGGGAGTTTGAAGTTAAGGAATGGTTGAGAAACTATCAAAATTTTCGCAAGTCTGATACTCGAAACCAATAACTGGAATGGCCTAGGGGAAAAGTACAGACACCATTGTAATCGGGCGAGTTTCTACTTTCAGATGCAACAGGAATTTCTCGAGTTCGTCAATCCGTCCGCGAGATATGGGAGTTTGAAGTTAAGGAATGGTTGAGGAACCATCAAAATTCTCGCAAGTCTGATACTCGAAATCAATAACTCCTATGGCCTAGGGCAAGAATGCAGATACCGTTGTAATTGGGCGAGTTTCTGCTTTCAGATGCAATAGGAAATTCTCGAGTTCGTCAATCCGTTCGCGAGATATGGAAGTGTGGAGTTAAGGAATGGTTGAGAAACCATCAAAATTTTCGCATGTCTGATACTCGAAATCAATAACTGGAATGGCCTAGGAGAAAAGTACACACACCATTGTAATCGGGCGAGTTTCTGCTTTCAGATGCAACAGAAATTTCTCGAGTTCGTCAATCCGTTCGCGAGATATGTGAGTTTGAAGTTAAGGAATGCTTGAGGACCCACCAAAATTTTCGAAAGTCTGATTCTCGAAAACAATAACTACAAAGGCCTAGGGGAAAAATACACATACCGTTGTAATCGGGCGAGTTTCTACTTTCACATGCAATAGGAATTTCTCGAGTTCGTCAATCCGTACGCGAGATATGGAAGTGTGAAGTTAAGGAATGGTTGAAAAGCCATCAAAATCTTCGCAAGTCTGATACTCGAAACCAATAACTACACTGGCCCAGGGGAAAATCACACATGCCGTTGTAATTGGGAGAGTTTCTACTTTCAGATGCAACAGAAATTTCTCGAGTTCGTCAATCCGTTCACGAGATATGGGAGTTTGAAGTTAAGGAAAGCATGAGAAACCATCAAAATTTTCGAAATTCTAATACTCGAAACCAATAACTACAAAGGCCTAGGGGAAAAATACATATACGGTTGTAATCGGGCGAGTTTCTACTTTCACATGCAACAGGAATTTCTCGAGTTCGTCAACCCGTTCGCGAGATATGGGAGTTTGAAGTTAAGGAATGCTTGAGGAACCATCAACATTTTCGAAAGTCTGATACTCGAAACCAATAACTACAAAGGCCTAGGGGAAAAATACACATACCGTTGTAATCGGGAGAGTTTCTACTTTCACATGCAACAGGAATTTCTCGAGTTCGTCAATCCGTTCGCGAGAAATGGGAGTTTGAAGTTAAGGAATGGTTGAGAAACTATCAAAATTTTCGCAAGTCTGATACTCGAAACCAATAACTGGAATGGCCTAGGGGAAAAGTACAGACACCATTGTAATCGGGCGAGTTTCTACTTTCAGATGCAACAGGAATTTCTCGAGTTCGTCAATCCGTTCGCGAGATATGGGAGTTTGAAGTTAAGGAATGGTTGAGGAACCATCAAAATTCTCGCAAGTCTGATACTCGAAATCAATAACTCCTATGGCCTAGGGCAAGAATGCAGATACCGTTGTAATTGGGCGAGTTTCTGCTTTCAGATGCAATAGGAAATTCTCGAGTTCGTCAATCCGTTCGCGAGATATGGAAGTGTGGAGTTAAGGAATGGTTGAGAAACCATCAAAATTTTCGCACGTCTGATACTCGAAATCAATAACTGGAATGGCCTAGGAGAAAAGTACACGCACCATTGTAATCGGACGAGTTTCTGCTTTCAGATGCAACAGAAATTTCTCGAGTTCGTCAATCCGTTCGCGAGATATGTGAGTTTGAAGCTAAGGAATGCTTGAGGACCCACCAAAATTTTCGAAAGTCTGATTCTCGAAACCAATAACTACAAAGGCCTAGGGGAAAAATACGCATACCGTTGTAATCGGGCGAGTTTCTACTTTCACATGCAACAGGAATTTCTCGAGTTCGTCAATCCGTTCGCGAGATATGGGAGTTTGATGTTAAGGAATTGTTGAGAAACCATCAAAATTTTCGCAAGTCTGATACTCTAAATCAATAACTGGAATGGCCTAGGGAAAAAGTACACAAACCATTGTAATCAGGCGAGTTTCTACTTTCAGATGCAACAGGAATTTCTCGAGTTCGTCAATCCGTTCGCGAGATATGGGAGTTTGAAGTTAGGGAATGCTTGAGAAACCATCAAAATTTTCGCAAGTCTGATAATCGAAACCAATAACTACTATGATCTAGGGCAAAAATACCCATACCGTCGTAATCGGGCGAGTTTCTGCTTTCAGATGCAACAGAAATTTCTCGAGTTCGTCAATCGGTTCGCGAGATATGGGAGTTTGAAGTTAAGGAATGCTTGAGGAACCATCAAAATTTTCGAAAGTCTGATACTCGAAACCAATAACTACAAAGGCCTAGGGGAAAAATACACATACCTTTGTAATGGGGCGAGTTTCCACTTTCAGATGCAACAGGAATTTCCCGAGTTCGTCAATCCGTTCGCGAGATGTGGGAGTTTGAAGTTAAGGAATGGTTGAGAAACCATCAAAATTTTCGCAATTCCGATGCTAGAAACGAATAACTGGAATGGCCTAGGGGAAAAGTACACACACCATTGTAATCGGTCAACTTTCTACTTTCAGATGCAACAGGAAATAATCCAGTTCGTCAATCCGTTCGCGAGATATGGGAGTTTGAAGTTAAGGAATGCTTGAGAAACCATCAAAATTTTCGCAAGTCTGATAATCGAAACCAATAACTACTATGATCTAGGACAAAAGTACACATACCGTTGTAATCGGGCGAGTTTCTGCTTTCAGATGCAACAGAAATTTCTCGAGTTCGTCAATCGGTTCGCGAGATATGTAAGTTTGAAGTTAAGGAATGCTTGAGGAACCATCAAAATTTTCGAAAGTCCGATACTCGAAACCAATAACTACAAAGGCCTAGGGGAAAAATACACCTACGGTTGTAATCGGGCGAGTTTCTACTTTCACATGCAACAGGAATTTCTCGAGTTCGTCAGTCCGTTCGCGAGAAATGGGAGTTTGAAGTTAAGGAATGGTTGAGAGACTGTCAACATTTTCGCAAGTCTGATACTCGAAACCAATAACTACAAAGGCCTGGGTGAAAAACACACAAATCTTTGTAAGCGGGCGAGTTTCTACTTTCAGATGCAACAGGAATTTCTCGAGTTCGTCAATCCGTTCGCGAGATATGGGAGTTTGATGTTACGGAATGGTTGAGAAGCCATCAAAATCTTCGCAAGTCTGATACTCGAAACCAATAACTACACTGGCCCAGGGGAAAATCACACATGCCGTTGTAATCGGGAGAGTTTCTACTTTCAGGTGCAACAGAAATTTCTCGAGTTCGTCAATACGTTCACGAGATATGGGCGTTTGAAGTTAAGGAATGCATGAGAAACCATCAAAATTTTCGAAATTCTGATACTCGAAACCAATAACTACAAAGGCCTAGGGGAAAAATACAGATACCGTTGTAATCGGGCGAGTTTCTACTTTCACATGCAATAGGAATTTCTCGAGTTCGTCAATCCGTTCGCGAGATATGGAAGTGTGAAGTTAAGGAATGGTTGAGAAACAAACAAAATTTTCGGAAGTCTGATAATCGAAACCAATAACTACAAAGGCCTAGGGGAAAAATACACATACGGTTGTAATCGGGCGAGTTTCTACTTTCACATGCAACAGGAATTTCTCGTGTTCGTCAACCCGTTCGCGAGATATGGGAGTTTGAAGTTACGGAATGCTTGAGGAACCATCAACATTTTCGAAAGTCTGATACTCGAAACCAATAACTACAAAGGCCTAGGGGAAAAATACACATACCGTTGTAATCGGGAGGGTTTCTACTTTCACATGCAACAGGAATTTCTCGAGTTCGTCAATCCGTTCGCGAGAAATGGGAGTTTGAAGTTAAGGAATGGTTGAGAAACTATCAAAATTTTCGCAAGTCTGATACTCGAAACCAATAACTGGAATGGCCTAGGGGAAAAGTACAGACACCATTGTAATCGGGCGAGTTTCTACTTTCAGATGCAACAGGAATTTCTCGAGTTCGTCAATCCGTCCGCGAGATATGGGAGTTTGAAGTTAAGGAATGGTTGAGGAACCATCAAAATTCTCGCAAGTCTGATACTCGAAATCAATAACTCCTATGGCCTAGGGCAAGAATGCAGATACCGTTGTAATTGAGCGAGTTTCTGCTTTCAGATGCAATAGGAAATTCTCGAGTTCGTCAATCCGTTCGCGAGATATGGAAGTGTGGAGTTAAGGAATGGTTGAGAAACCATCAAAATTTTCGCATGTCTGATACTCGAAATCAATAACTGGAATGGCCTAGGAGAAAAGTACACACACCATTGTAATCGGGCGAGTTTCTGCTTTCAGATGCAACAGAAATTTCTCGAGTTCGTCAATCCGTTCGCGAGATATGTGAGTTTGAAGTTAAGGAATGCTTGAGGACCCACCAAAATTTTCGAAAGTCTGATTCTCGAAACCAATAACTACAAAGGCCTAGGGGAAAAATAGACATACCGTTGTAATCGGGCGAGTTTCTACTTTCACATGCAATAGGAATTTCTCGAGTTCGTCAATCCGTTCGCGAGATATGGAAGTGTGAAGTAAAGGAATGGTTGAGAAGCCATCAAAATCTTCGCAAGTCTGATACTCGAAACCAATAACTACACTTGCCCAGGGGAAAATCACACATGCCGTTGTAATTGGGAGAGTTTCTACTTTCAGATGCAACAGAAATTTCTCGAGTTCGTCAATCCGTTCACGAGATATGGGAGTTTGAAGTTAAGGAATGCATGAGAAACCATCAAAATTTTCGAAATTCGGATACTCGAAACCAATAACTACAAAGGCCTACGGGAAAAATACACATACCATTGTAATCGGGCGAGTTTCTGCTTTCAGATGCAACAGAAATTTCTCGAGTTCGTCAATTCGTTCGCGAGATATGTGAGTTTGAAGTTAAGGAATGCTTGAGGACCCACCAAAATTTTCGAAAGTCTGATTCTCGAAACCAATAACTACAAAGGCCTAGGGGAAAAATACACATACCGTTGTAATCGGGCGAGTTTCTACTTTCACATGCAACAGGAATTTCTCGAGTTCGTCAATCCGTCCGCGAGATATGGGAGTTTGATGTTAAGGAATTGTTGAGAAACCATCAAAATTTTCGCAAGTCTGATGCTACAAACGAATAACTGGAATGGCCTAGGGGAAAAGTACACACATCATTCTAATCGGGCGAGTCTCTTCTTTCAGATGAAACAGGAATTTCTCGAGTTCGTCAATCCGTTCGCGAGATATGGGAGTTTGAAGTTAAGGAATGGTTGAGAAACCATCAAAATTTTCGCAAGTCTGATGCTACAAACGAATAACTGGAATGGCCTAGGGGAAAAGTACACACATCATTCTAATCGGGCGAGTCTCTTCTTTCAGATGAAACAGGAATTTCTCGAGTTCGTCAATCCGTTCGCGAGATATGGGAGTTTGAAGTTAAGGAATGGTTGAGAAACCATCAAAATTTTCGCAATTCCGATGCTAGAAACGAATAACTGGAATGGCCTAGGGCAAAAGTACACACACCATTGTAATCGGTCGACTTTCTACTTTCAGATGCAACAGGAATTTCACGAGTTCGTCAACCCGTTCGCGAGATATGGGAGTTTGAACTTAAGGAATGCTTGAGGAACCATCAAAATTTTCGAAAGTCTGATACTCGAAACCAATAACTACAAAGGCCTAGGGGAAAAATGCACATACCGTTGTAATCGGGAGAGTTTCTACTTTCACATGCAACAGGAATTTCTCGAGTTCGTCAATCCGTTTGCGAGAAATGGGAGTTTGAAGTTAAGGACTGGTTGAGAAACTATCAAAATTTTCGCAAGTGTGATACTCGAAACCAATAACTACAAAGGCCTAGGTGAAAAACACACACATCTTTGTAATCGGGCGAGTTTCTACTTTAAGATGCAACTGGAATTTCTCGAGTTCGTCAATCCGTTCGCGAGAAATGGGAGCTTGAAGTTAAGGAATGCTTGAGGAACCATCAAAATTTTCGAAAGTCTGATACTCGAAACCAATAACTACAAAGGCCTAGGGGAAAAATACACATACCGTTGTAATCGGGAGAGTTTCTACTTTCACATGCAACAGGAATTTCTCGAGTTCGTCAACCCGTTCGCGAGATATGGGAGTTTGAAGTTAAGGAATGCTTGATGAACCATCAATATTTTCGAAAGTCTGATACTCGAAACCAATAACTACAAAGGCCTAGGGGAAAAATACACATACCGTTGTAATCGGGAGAGTTTCTACTTTCACATGCAACAGGAATTTCTCGAGTTCGTCAATCCGTTTGCGAGAAATGGGAGTTTGAAGTTAAGGACTGGTTGAGAAACTATCAAAATTTTCGCAAGTGTGATACTCGAAACCAATAACTACAAAGGCCTAGGTGAAAAACACACACATCTTTGTAATCGGGCGAGTTTCTACTTTAAGATGCAACTGGAATTTCTCGAGTTCGTCAATCCGTTCGCGAGAAATGGGAGTTTGAAGTTAAGGAATGGTTGAGACTCTATCAAAATTTTCGCAAGTGTGATACTCGAAACCAATAACTACAAAGACCTAGGTGAAAAACACACATATCTTTGTAATCGGGCGAGTTTCTAATTTCAGATGCAACAGGAATTTCTCGAGTTCGTCAATCCGTCCGCGAGATATGGGAGTTTGATGTTAAGGAATTGTTGAGAAACCATCAAAATTTTCGCAAGTCTGATGCTACAAACGAATAACTGGAATGGCCTAGGGGAAAAGTACACACATCATTCTAATCGGGCGAGTCTCTTCTTTCAGATGAAACAGGAATTTCTCGAGTTCGTCAATCCGTTCGCGAGATATGGGAGTTTGAAGTTAAGGAATGGTTGAGAAACCATCAAAATTTTCGCAAGTCTGATGCTACAAACGAATAACTGGAATGGCCTAGGGGAAAAGTACACACATCATTCTAATCGGGCGAGTCTCTTCTTTCAGATGAAACAGGAATTTCTCGAGTTCGTCAATCCGTTCGCGAGATATGGGAGTTTGAAGTTAAGGAATGGTTGAGAAACCATCAAAATTTTCGCAAGTCTGATGCTACAAACGAATAACTGGAATGGCCTAGGGGAAAAGTACACACATCATTCTAATCGGGCGAGTCTCTTCTTTCAGATGAAACAGGAATTTCTCGAGTTCGTCAATCCGTTCGCGAGATATGGGAGTTTGAAGTTAAGGAATGGTTGAGAAACCATCAAAATTTTCGCAATTCCGATGCTAGAAACGAATAACTGGAATGGCCTAGGGCAAAAGTACACACACCATTGTAATCGGTCGACTTTCTACTTTCAGATGCAACAGGAATTTCACGAGTTCGTCAACCCGTTCGCGAGATATGGGAGTTTGAAGTTAAGGAATGCTTGAGGAACCATCAAAATTTTCGAAAGTCTGATACTCGAAACCAATAACTACAAAGGCCTAGGGGAAAAATGCACATACCGTTGTAATCGGGAGAGTTTCTACTTTCACATGCAACAGGAATTTCTCGAGTTCGTCAATCCGTTTGCGAGAAATGGGAGTTTGAAGTTAAGGACTGGTTGAGAAACTATCAAAATTTTCGCAAGTGTGATACTCGAAACCAATAACTACAAAGGCCTAGGTGAAAAACACACACATCTTTGTAATCGGGCGAGTTTCTACTTTAAGATGCAACTGGAATTTCTCGAGTTCGTCAATCCGTTCGCGAGAAATGGGAGTTTGAAGTTAAGGAATGCTTGAGGAACCATCAAAATTTTCGAAAGTCTGATACTCGAAACCAATAACTACAAAGGCCTAGGGGAAAAATACACATACCGTTGTAATCGGGAGAGTTTCTACTTTCACATGCAACAGGAATTTCTCGAGTTCGTCAACCCGTTCGCGAGATATGGGAGTTTGAAGTTAAGGAATGCTTGATGAACCATCAATATTTTCGAAAGTCTGATACTCGAAACCAATAACTACAAAGGCCTAGGGGAAAAATACACATACCGTTGTAATCGGGAGAGTTTCTACTTTCACATGCAACAGGAATTTCTCGAGTTCGTCAATCCGTTTGCGAGAAATGGGAGTTTGAAGTTAAGGACTGGTTGAGAAACTATCAAAATTTTCGCAAGTGTGATACTCGAAACCAATAACTACAAAGGCCTAGGTGAAAAACACACACATCTATGTAATCGGGCGAGTTTCTACTTTAAGATGCAACTGGAATTTCTCGAGTTCGTCAATCCGTTCGCGAGAAATGGGAGTTTGAAGTTAAGGAATGGTTGAGACTCTATCAAAATTTTCGCAAGTGTGATACTCGAAACCAATAACTACAAAGACCTAGGTGAAAAACACACATATCTTTGTAATCGGGCGAGTTTCTAATTTCAGATGCAACAGGAATTTCTCGAGTTCGTCAATCCGTCCGCGAGATATGGGAGTTTGATGTTAAGGAATTGTTGAGAAACCATCAAAATTTTCGCAAGTCTGATGCTACAAACGAATAACTGGAATGGCCTAGGGGAAAAGTACACACATCATTCTAATCGGGCGAGTCTCTTCTTTCAGATGAAACAGGAATTTCTCGAGTTCGTCAATCCGTTCGCGAGATATGGGAGTTTGAAGTTAAGGAATGGTTGAGAAACCATCAAAATTTTCGCAAGTCTGATGCTACAAACGAATAACTGGAATGGCCTAGGGGAAAAGTACACACATCATTCTAATCGGGCGAGTCTCTTCTTTCAGATGAAACAGGAATTTCTCGAGTTCGTCAATCCGTTCGCGAGATATGGGAGTTTGAAGTTAAGGAATGGTTGAGAAACCATCAAAATTTTCGCAATTCCGATGCTAGAAACGAATAACTGGAATGGCCTAGGGCAAAAGTACACACACCATTGTAATCGGTCGACTTTCTACTTTCAGATGCAACAGGAATTTCACGAGTTCGTCAACCCGTTCGCGAGATATGGGAGTTTGAAGTTAAGGAATGCTTGAGGAACCATCAAAATTTTCGAAAGTCTGATACTCGAAACCAATAACTACAAAGGCCTAGGGGAAAAATGCACATACCGTTGTAATCGGGAGAGTTTCTACTTTCACATGCAACAGGAATTTCTCGAGTTCGTCAATCCGTTTGCGAGAAATGGGAGTTTGAAGTTAAGGACTGGTTGAGAAACTATCAAAATTTTCGCAAGTGTGATACTCGAAACCAATAACTACAAAGGCCTAGGTGAAAAACACACACATCTTTGTAATCGGGCGAGTTTCTACTTTCACATGCAATAGGAATTTCTCGAGTTCGTCAATCCGTTCGCGAGATATGGAAGTGTGAAGTTAAGGAATGGTTGAGAAACAAACAAAATTTTCGGAAGTCTGATAATCGAAACCAATAACTACAAAGGCCTAGGGGAAAAATACACATACGGTTGTAATCGGGCGAGTTTCTACTTTCACATGCAACAGGAATTTCTCGTGTTCGTCAACCCGTTCGCGAGATATGGGAGTTTGAAGTTACGGAATGCTTGAGGAACCATCAACATTTTCGAAAGTCTGATACTCGAAACCAATAACTACAAAGGCCTAGGGGAAAAATACACATACCGTTGTAATCGGGAGGGTTTCTACTTTCACATGCAACAGGAATTTCTCGAGTTCGTCAATCCGTTCGCGAGAAATGGGAGTTTGAAGTTAAGGAATGGTTGAGAAACTATCAAAATTTTCGCAAGTCTGATACTCGAAACCAATAACTGGAATGGCCTAGGGGAAAAGTACAGACACCATTGTAATCGGGCGAGTTTCTACTTTCAGATGCAACAGGAATTTCTCGAGTTCGTCAATCCGTCCGCGAGATATGGGAGTTTGAAGTTAAGGAATGGTTGAGGAACCATCAAAATTCTCGCAAGTCTGATACTCGAAATCAATAACTCCTATGGCCTAGGGCAAGAATGCAGATACCGTTGTAATTGAGCGAGTTTCTGCTTTCAGATGCAATAGGAAATTCTCGAGTTCGTCAATCCGTTCGCGAGATATGGAAGTGTGGAGTTAAGGAATGGTTGAGAAACCATCAAAATTTTCGCATGTCTGATACTCGAAATCAATAACTGGAATGGCCTAGGAGAAAAGTACACACACCATTGTAATCGGGCGAGTTTCTGCTTTCAGATGCAACAGAAATTTCTCGAGTTCGTCAATCCGTTCGCGAGATATGTGAGTTTGAAGTTAAGGAATGCTTGAGGACCCACCAAAATTTTCGAAAGTCTGATTCTCGAAACCAATAACTACAAAGGCCTAGGGGAAAAATAGACATACCGTTGTAATCGGGCGAGTTTCTACTTTCACATGCAATAGGAATTTCTCGAGTTCGTCAATCCGTTCGCGAGATATGGAAGTGTGAAGTAAAGGAATGGTTGAGAAGCCATCAAAATCTTCGCAAGTCTGATACTCGAAACCAATAACTACACTGGCCCAGGGGAAAATCACACATGCCGTTGTAATTGGGAGAGTTTCTACTTTCAGATGCAACAGAAATTTCTCGAGTTCGTCAATCCGTTCACGAGATATGGGAGTTTGAAGTTAAGGAATGCATGAGAAACCATCAAAATTTTCGAAATTCGGATACTCGAAACCAATAACTACAAAGGCCTACGGGAAAAATACACATACCATTGTAATCGGGCGAGTTTCTGCTTTCAGATGCAACAGAAATTTCTCGAGTTCGTCAATTCGTTCGCGAGATATGTGAGTTTGAAGTTAAGGAATGCTTGAGGACCCACCAAAATTTTCGAAAGTCTGATTCTCGAAACCAATAACTACAAAGGCCTAGGGGAAAAATACACATACCGTTGTAATCGGGCGAGTTTCTACTTTCACATGCAACAGGAATTTCTCGAGTTCGTCAATCCGTCCGCGAGATATGGGAGTTTGATGTTAAGGAATTGTTGAGAAACCATCAAAATTTTCGCAAGTCTGATGCTACAAACGAATAACTGGAATGGCCTAGGGGAAAAGTACACACATCATTCTAATCGGGCGAGTCTCTTCTTTCAGATGAAACAGGAATTTCTCGAGTTCGTCAATCCGTTCGCGAGATATGGGAGTTTGAAGTTAAGGAATGGTTGAGAAACCATCAAAATTTTCGCAAGTCTGATGCTACAAACGAATAACTGGAATGGCCTAGGGGAAAAGTACACACATCATTCTAATCGGGCGAGTCTCTTCTTTCAGATGAAACAGGAATTTCTCGAGTTCGTCAATCCGTTCGCGAGATATGGGAGTTTGAAGTTAAGGAATGGTTGAGAAACCATCAAAATTTTCGCAATTCCGATGCTAGAAACGAATAACTGGAATGGCCTAGGGCAAAAGTACACACACCATTGTAATCGGTCGACTTTCTACTTTCAGATGCAACAGGAATTTCACGAGTTCGTCAACCCGTTCGCGAGATATGGGAGTTTGAACTTAAGGAATGCTTGAGGAACCATCAAAATTTTCGAAAGTCTGATACTCGAAACCAATAACTACAAAGGCCTAGGGGAAAAATGCACATACCGTTATAATCGGGAGAGTTTCTACTTTCACATGCAACAGGAATTTCTCGAGTTCGTCAATCCGTTTGCGAGAAATGGGAGTTTGAAGTTAAGGACTGGTTGAGAAACTATCAAAATTTTCGCAAGTGTGATACTCGAAACCAATAACTACAAAGGCCTAGGTGAAAAACACACACATCTTTGTAATCGGGCGAGTTTCTACTTTAAGATGCAACTGGAATTTCTCGAGTTCGTCAATCCGTTCGCGAGAAATGGGAGTTTGAAGTTAAGGAATGCTTGAGGAACCATCAAAATTTTCGAAAGTCTGATACTCGAAACCAATAACTACAAAGGCCTAGGGGAAAAATACACATACCGTTGTAATCGGGAGAGTTTCTACTTTCACATGCAACAGGAATTTCTCGAGTTCGTCAACCCGTTCGCGAGATATGGGAGTTTGAAGTTAAGGAATGCTTGATGAACCATCAATATTTTCGAAAGTCTGATACTCGAAACCAATAACTACAAAGGCCTAGGGGAAAAATACACATACCGTTGTAATCGGGAGAGTTTCTACTTTCACATGCAACAGGAATTTCTCGAGTTCGTCAATCCGTTTGCGAGAAATGGGAGTTTGAAGTTAAGGACTGGTTGAGAAACTATCAAAATTTTCGCAAGTGTGATACTCGAAACCAATAACTACAAAGGCCTAGGTGAAAAACACACACATCTTTGTAATCGGGCGAGTTTCTACTTTAAGATGCAACTGGAATTTCTCGAGTTCGTCAATCCGTTCGCGAGAAATGGGAGTTTGAAGTTAAGGAATGGTTGAGACTCTATCAAAATTTTCGCAAGTGTGATACTCGAAACCAATAACTACAAAGACCTAGGTGAAAAACACACATATCTTTGTAATCGGGCGAGTTTCTAATTTCAGATGCAACAGGAATTTCTCGAGTTCGTCAATCCGTCCGCGAGATATGGGAGTTTGATGTTAAGGAATTGTTGAGAAACCATCAAAATTTTCGCAAGTCTGATGCTACAAACGAATAACTGGAATGGCCTAGGGGAAAAGTACACACATCATTCTAATCGGGCGAGTCTCTTCTTTCAGATGAAACAGGAATTTCTCGAGTTCGTCAATCCGTTCGCGAGATATGGGAGTTTGAAGTTAAGGAATGGTTGAGAAACCATCAAAATTTTCGCAAGTCTGATGCTACAAACGAATAACTGGAATGGCCTAGGGGAAAAGTACACACATCATTCTAATCGGGCGAGTCTCTTCTTTCAGATGAAACAGGAATTTCTCGAGTTCGTCAATCCGTTCGCGAGATATGGGAGTTTGAAGTTAAGGAATGGTTGAGAAACCATCAAAATTTTCGCAAGTCTGATGCTACAAACGAATAACTGGAATGGCCTAGGGGAAAAGTACACACATCATTCTAATCGGGCGAGTCTCTTCTTTCAGATGAAACAGGAATTTCTCGAGTTCGTCAATCCGTTCGCGAGATATGGGAGTTTGAAGTTAAGGAATGGTTGAGAAACCATCAAAATTTTCGCAATTCCGATGCTAGAAACGAATAACTGGAATGGCCTAGGGCAAAAGTACACACACCATTGTAATCGGTCGACTTTCTACTTTCAGATGCAACAGGAATTTCACGAGTTCGTCAACCCGTTCGCGAGATATGGGAGTTTGAAGTTAAGGAATGCTTGAGGAACCATCAAAATTTTCGAAAGTCTGATACTCGAAACCAATAACTACAAAGGCCTAGGGGAAAAATGCACATACCGTTGTAATCGGGAGAGTTTCTACTTTCACATGCAACAGGAATTTCTCGAGTTCGTCAATCCGTTTGCGAGAAATGGGAGTTTGAAGTTAAGGACTGGTTGAGAAACTATCAAAATTTTCGCAAGTGTGATACTCGAAACCAATAACTACAAAGGCCTAGGTGAAAAACACACACATCTTTGTAATCGGGCGAGTTTCTACTTTAAGATGCAACTGGAATTTCTCGAGTTCGTCAATCCGTTCGCGAGAAATGGGAGTTTGAAGTTAAGGAATGCTTGAGGAACCATCAAAATTTTCGAAAGTCTGATACTCGAAACCAATAACTACAAAGGCCTAGGGGAAAAATACACATACCGTTGTAATCGGGAGAGTTTCTACTTTCACATGCAACAGGAATTTCTCGAGTTCGTCAACCCGTTCGCGAGATATGGGAGTTTGAAGTTAAGGAATGCTTGATGAACCATCAATATTTTCGAAAGTCTGATACTCGAAACCAATAACTACAAAGGCCTAGGGGAAAAATACACATACCGTTGTAATCGGGAGAGTTTCTACTTTCACATGCAACAGGAATTTCTCGAGTTCGTCAATCCGTTTGCGAGAAATGGGAGTTTGAAGTTAAGGACTGGTTGAGAAACTATCAAAATTTTCGCAAGTGTGATACTCGAAACCAATAACTACAAAGGCCTAGGTGAAAAACACACACATCTATGTAATCGGGCGAGTTTCTACTTTAAGATGCAACTGGAATTTCTCGAGTTCGTCAATCCGTTCGCGAGAAATGGGAGTTTGAAGTTAAGGAATGGTTGAGACTCTATCAAAATTTTCGCAAGTGTGATACTCGAAACCAATAACTACAAAGACCTAGGTGAAAAACACACATATCTTTGTAATCGGGCGAGTTTCTAATTTCAGATGCAACAGGAATTTCTCGAGTTCGTCAATCCGTCCGCGAGATATGGGAGTTTGATGTTAAGGAATTGTTGAGAAACCATCAAAATTTTCGCAAGTCTGATGCTACAAACGAATAACTGGAATGGCCTAGGGGAAAAGTACACACATCATTCTAATCGGGCGAGTCTCTTCTTTCAGATGAAACAGGAATTTCTCGAGTTCGTCAATCCGTTCGCGAGATATGGGAGTTTGAAGTTAAGGAATGGTTGAGAAACCATCAAAATTTTCGCAAGTCTGATGCTACAAACGAATAACTGGAATGGCCTAGGGGAAAAGTACACACATCATTCTAATCGGGCGAGTCTCTTCTTTCAGATGAAACAGGAATTTCTCGAGTTCGTCAATCCGTTCGCGAGATATGGGAGTTTGAAGTTAAGGAATGGTTGAGAAACCATCAAAATTTTCGCAATTCCGATGCTAGAAACGAATAACTGGAATGGCCTAGGGCAAAAGTACACACACCATTGTAATCGGTCGACTTTCTACTTTCAGATGCAACAGGAATTTCACGAGTTCGTCAACCCGTTCGCGAGATATGGGAGTTTGAAGTTAAGGAATGCTTGAGGAACCATCAAAATTTTCGAAAGTCTGATACTCGAAACCAATAACTACAAAGGCCTAGGGGAAAAATGCACATACCGTTGTAATCGGGAGAGTTTCTACTTTCACATGCAACAGGAATTTCTCGAGTTCGTCAATCCGTTTGCGAGAAATGGGAGTTTGAAGTTAAGGACTGGTTGAGAAACTATCAAAATTTTCGCAAGTGTGATACTCGAAACCAATAACTACAAAGGCCTAGGTGAAAAACACACACATCTTTGTAATCGGGCGAGTTTCTACTTTAAGATGCAACTGGAATTTCTCGAGTTCGTCAATCCGTTCGCGAGAAATGGGAGTTTGAAGTTAAGGAATGCTTGAGGAACCATCAAAATTTTCGAAAGTCTGATACTCGAAACCAATAACTACAAAGGCCTAGGGGAAAAATACACATACCGTTGTAATCGGGAGAGTTTCTACTTTCACATGCAACAGGAATTTCTCGAGTTCGTCAACCCGTTCGCGAGATATGGGAGTTTGAAGTTAAGGAATGCTTGATGAACCATCAATATTTTCGAAAGTCTGATACTCGAAACCAATAACTACAAAGGCCTAGGGGAAAAATACACATACCGTTGTAATCGGGAGAGTTTCTACTTTCACATGCAACAGGAATTTCTCGAGTTCGTCAATCCGTTTGCGAGAAATGGGAGTTTGAAGTTAAGGACTGGTTGAGAAACTATCAAAATTTTCGCAAGTGTGATACTCGAAACCAATAACTACAAAGGCCTAGGTGAAAAACACACACATCTTTGTAATCGGGCGAGTTTCTACTTTAAGATGCAACTGGAATTTCTCGAGTTCGTCAATCCGTTCGCGAGAAATGGGAGTTTGAAGTTAAGGAATGGTTGAGACTCTATCAAAATTTTCGCAAGTGTGATACTCGAAACCAATAACTACAAAGACCTAGGTGAAAAACACACATATCTTTGTAATCGGGCGAGTTTCTAATTTCAGATGCAACAGGAATTTCTCGAGTTCGTCAATCCGTTCACGAGATATGGGAGTTTGAAGTTAAGGAATGGTTGAGAAACAATCGAAATTTTCGCAATTCTGATACTAGAAACGAATAACTGGAATGGCCTAGGGGAAAAGTACACACATCATTCTAATCGGGCGAGTCTCTACTTTCAGATGCAACAGGAATTTCTCGAGTTCGTCAATCCGTTCGCGAGATATAGGAGTTTGAAGTTAAGGAATGGTTGGGAAACCCTCAAAATTTCGCAAGTCTGATACTCGAAACCAATAACTACAAAGGCCTAGGGGAAAAACACACATATCTTTGTAATCGGGCGAGTTTCTAATTTCAGATGCAACAGGAATTTTTCCTGCTCGTCAATCCGTTCGCGAGATATGGGAGTTTGAAGTTAAGGAATGGTAGAGAAACCATCAAAATTTTCGCAAGTCTGATACTCGAAACCAATAACTACAAAGCCCTAGGGGAAAAATACACACACCATTGTAATCGGGCGAGTATCTACTTTCAGATGCAACAGGAATTTCTCGAGTTCGTCAATCCGTTCGCGAGATATGGGAGTTTGAATTTAAGGAATGGTTGAGGAACCATCAAAATTTTCGCAAGTCTGATACTCGAAACCAATAACTACAATGGCCTAGGGGAAAAACACACAAATCTTTGTAAGCGGGCGAGTTTCTACTTTCACATGCAACAGGAATTTCTCGAGTTCGTCAGTCCGTTCGCGAGAAATGGGAGTTTGAAGTTAAGGAATGGTTGAGAAACTATCAAAATTTTCGCAAGTCTGATACTCGAAACCAATAACTATAAAGGCCTAGGGGAAAAATACACATACCGTTGTAATCGGGCGAGTTTCTACTTTCACATGCAACAGGAATTTCTCGAGTTCGTCAGTCCGTTCGCGAGAAATGGGAGTTTGAAGTTAAGGAATGGTTGAGAGACTATCAAAATTTTCGCAAGTCTGATACTCGAAACCAATAACTACAAAGGCCTGGGTGAAAAACACACAAATCTTTGTAAGCGGGCGAGTTTCTACTTTCAGATGCAACAGGAATTTCTCGAGTTCGTCAATCCGTTCGCGAGATATGGGAGTTTGATGTTACGGAATGGTTGAGAAGCCATCAAAATCTTCGCAAGTCTGATACTCGAAACCAATAACAACACTGGCCCAGGGGAAAAATACACATACCGTTGTAATCGGGCGAGTTTCTACTTTCAGATGCAACAGGAATTTTTCCTGCTCGTCAATCCGTTCGCGAGATATGGGAGTTTGAAGTTAAGGAATGGTAGAGAAACCATCAAAATTTTCGCAAGTCTGATACTCGAAACCAATAACTACAAAGCCCTAGGGGAAAAATACACACACCATTGTAATCGGGCGAGTATCTACTTTCAGATGCAACAGGAATTTCTCGAGTTCGTCAATCCGTTCGCGAGATATGGGAGTTTGAATTTAAGGAATGGTTGAGGAACCATCAAAATTTTCGCAAGTCTGATACTCGAAACCAATAACTACAATGGCCTAGGGGAAAAATACACATACCGTTGTAATCGGGCGAGTTTCTACTTTCACATGCAACAGGAATTTTTCGAGTTCGTCAATCCGTTCGCGAGAAATGGGAGTTTGAAGTTAAGGACTGGTTGAGACACTATCAAAATTTTCGCAAGTGTGATACTCGAAACCAATAACTACAAAGGCCTAGGTGAAAAACACACACATCTTTGGAATCGGGCGAGTTTCTACTTTAAGATGCAACTGGAATTTCTCGAGTTCGTCAGTCCGTTCGCAAGAAATGGGAGTTTGAAGTTAAGGAATGGTTGAGAAACTATCAAAATTTTCGCAAGTCTGATACTCGAAACCAATAACAACACTGGCCCAGGGGAAAACCACACATGCCGTTGTAATTGGGAGAGTTTCTACTTTCAGATGCAACAGAAATTTCTCGAGTTCGTCAATCCGTTCACGAGATATGGGAGTTTGAAGTTAAGGAATGCATGAGAAACCATCAAAATTTTCGAAATTCTGATACTCGAAACCAATAACTACAAAGGCCTACGGGAAAAATACACATACGGTTGTAATCGGGCGAGTTTCTACTTTCACATGCAACAGGAATTTCTCGAGTTCGTCAACCCGTTCGCGAGATATGGGAGTTTGAAGTTAAGGAATGGTTGAGGAACCATCAAAATTTTCGCAAGTCTGATACTCGAAACCAATAACTACAATGGCCTAGGGGAAAAATACACATACCGTTGTAATCGGGCGAGTTTCTACTTTCACATGCAACAGGAATTTCTCGAGTTCGTCAGTCCGTTCGCGAGAAATGGGAGTTTGAAGTTAAGGAATGGTTGAGAGACTATCAAAATTTTCGCAAGTCTGATACTCGAAACCAATAACTACAAAGGCCTGGGTGAAAAACACACAAATCTTTGTAAGCGGGCGAGTTTCTACTTTCAGATGCAACAGGAATTTCTCGAGTTCGTCAATCCGTTCGCGAGATATGGGAGTTTGATGTTACGGAATGGTTGAGAAGCCATCAAAATCTTCGCAAGTCTGATACTCGAAACCAATAACAACACTGGCCCAGGGGAAAACCACACATGCCGTTGTAATCGGGCGAGTTTCTACTTTCAGATGCAACAGAAATTTCTCGAGTTCGTCAACCCGTTCGCGAGATATGGGAGTTTGAAGTTAAGGAATGCTTGAGGAACCATCAACATTTTCGAAAGTCTGATACTCGAAACCAATAACTACAAAGGCCTAGGGGAAAAGTACAGACAGCATTGTAATCGGGCGAGTTTCTACTTTCAGATGCAACAGGAATTTCTCGAGTTCGTCAATCCGTTCGCGAGATATGGGAGTTTGAAGTTCAGGAATGGTTGAGGAACCATCAAAATTCTCGCAAGTCTGATACTCGAAATCAATAACTCCTATGGCCTAGGGCAAGAATGCAGATACCGTTGTAATTGGGCGAGTTTCTGCTTTCAGATGCAATAGGAAATTTTCCAGTTCGTCAATCCGTTCGCGAGATATGGAAGTGTGGAGTTAAGGAATGGTTGAGAAACCATCAAAATTTTCGCATGTCTGATACTCGAAATCAATAACTGGAATGGCCTAGGAGAAAAGTACACACACCATTGTAATCGGGCGAGTTTCTGCTTTCAGATGCAACAGAAATTTCTCGAGTTCGTCAATCCGTTCGAGAGATATGTGAGTTTGAAGTTAAGGAATGCTTGAGGACCCACCAAAATTTTCGAAAGTCTGATTCTCGAAACCAATAACTACAAAGGCCTAGGGGAAAAATACACATACCGTTGTAATCGGGCGAGTTTCTACTTTCACATGCAATAGGAATTTCTCGAGTTCGTCAATCCGTTCGCGAGATATGGAAGTGTGAAGTAAAGGAATGGTTGAGAAGCCATCAAAATCTTCCCAAGTCTGATACTCGAAACCAATAACTACACTGGCCCAGGGGAAAATCACACATGCCGTTGTAATTGGGAGAGTTTCTACTTTCAGATGCAACAGAAATTTCTCGAGTTCGTCAATCCGTTCACGAGATATGGGAGTTTGAAGTTAAGGAATGCATGAGAAACCATCAAAATTTTCGAAATTCTGATACTCGAAACCAATAACTACAAAGGCCTACGGGAAAAATACACATACGGTTGTAATCGGGCGAGTTTCTACTTTCACATGCAACAGGAATTTCTCGAGTTCGTCAACCCGTTCGCGAGATATGGGAGTTTGAAGTTAAGGAATGGTTGAGGAACCATCAAAATTTTCGCAAGTCTGATACTCGAAACCAATAACTACAATGGCCTAGGGGAAAAATACACATACCGTTGTAATCGGGCGAGTTTCTACTTTCACATGCAACAGGAATTTCTCGAGTTCGTCAGTCCGTTCGCGAGAAATGGGAGTTTGAAGTTAAGGAATGGTTGAGAGACTATCAAAATTTTCGCAAGTCTGATACTCGAAACCAATAACTACAAAGGCCTGGGTGAAAAACACACAAATCTTTGTAAGCGGGCGAGTTTCTACTTTCAGATGCAACAGGAATTTCTCGAGTTCGTCAATCCGTTCGCGAGATATGGGAGTTTGATGTTACGGAATGGTTGAGAAGCCATCAAAATCTTCGCAAGTCTGATACTCGAAACCAATAACAACACTGGCCCAGGGGAAAACCACACATGCCGTTGTAATCGGGAGAGTTTCTACTTTCAGATGCAACAGAAATTTCTTGAGTTCGTCAACCCGTTCGCGAGATATGGGAGTTTGAAGTTAAGGAATGCTTGAGGAACCATCAACATTTTCGAAAGTCTGATACTCGAAACCAATAACTACAAAGGCCTAGGGGAAAAGTACAGACAGCATTGTAATCGGGCGAGTTTCTACTTTCAGATGCAACAGGAATTTCTCGAGTTCGTCAATCCGTTCGCGAGATATGGGAGTTTGAAGTTAAGGAATGGTTGAGGAACCATCAAAATTCTCGCAAGTCTGATACTCGAAATCAATAACTCCTATGGCCTAGGGCAAGAATGCAGATACCGTTGTAATTGGGCGAGTTTCTACTTTAAGATGCAACTGGAATTTCTCGAGTTCGTCAATCCGTTCGCGAGAAATGGGAGTTTGAAGTTAAGGAATGGTTGAGGGTCTATCAAAATTTTCGCAAGTGTGATACTCGAAACCAATAACTACAAAGACCTAGGTGAAAAACACACATATCTTTGTAATCGGGCGAGTTTCTAATTTCAGATGCAACAGGAATTTTTCCTGCTCGTCAATCCGTTCGCGAGATATGGGAGTTTGAAGTTAAGGAATGGTAGAGAAACCATCAAAATTTTCGCAAGTCTGATACTCGAAACCAATAACTACAAAGCCCTAGGGAAAAAATACACACACCATTGTAATCGGGCGAGTATCTACTTTCAGATGCAACAGGAATTTCTCGAGTTCGTCAATCCGTTCGCGAGATATGGGAGTTTGAATTTAAGGAATGGTTGAGGAACCATCAAAATTTTCGCAAGTCTGATACTCGAAACCAATAACTACAATGGCCTAGGGGAAAAATACACATACAGTTGTAATCGGGCGAGTTTCTACTTTCACATGCAACAGGAATTTCTCGAGTTCGTCAGTCCGTTCGCGAGAAATGGGAGTTTGAAGTTAAGGAATGGTTGAGAGACTATCAAAATTTTCGCAAGTCTGATTCTCGAAACCAATAACTACAAAGGCCTGGGTGAAAAACACACAAATCTTTGTAAGCGGGCGAGTTTCTACTTTCAGATGCAACAGGAATTTCTCGAGTTCGTCAATCCGTTCGCGAGATATGGGAGTTTGATGTTACGGAATGGTTGAGAAGCCATCAAAATCTTCGCAAGTCTGATACTCGAAACCAATAACAACACTGGCCCAGGGGAAAACCACACATGCCGTTGTAATCGGGAGAGTTTCTACTTTCAGATGCAACAGAAATTTCTCGAGTTCGTCAACCCGTTCGCGAGATATGGGAGTTTGAAGTTAAGGAATGCTTGAGGAACCATCAACATTTTCGAAAGTCTGATACTCGAAACCAATAACTACAAAGGCCTAGGGGAAAAGTACAGACAGCATTGTAATCGGTCGAGTTTCTACTTTCAGATGCAACAGGAATTTCTCGAGTTCGTCAATCCGTTCGCGAGATATGGGAGTTTGAAGTTAAGGAATGGTTGAGGAACCATCAAAATTCTCGCAAGTCTGATACTCGAAATCAATAACTCCTATGGCCTAGGGCAAGAATGCAGATACCGTTGTAATTGGGCGAGTTTCTGCTTTCAGATGCAATAGGAAATTCTCCAGTTCGTCAATCCGTTCGCGAGATATGGAAGTGTGGAGTTAAGGAATGGTTGAGAAACCATCAAAATTTTCGCATGTCTGATACTCGAAATCAATAACTGGAATGGCCTAGGAGAAAAGTACACACACCATTGTAATCGGGCGAGTTTCTGCTTTCAGATGCAACAGAAATTTCTCGAGTTCGTCAATCCGTTCGAGAGATATGTGAGTTTGAAGTTAAGGAATGCTTGAGGACCCACCAAAATTTTCGAAAGTCTGATTCTCGAAACCAATAACTACAAAGGCCTAGGGGAAAAATACACATACCGTTGTAATCGGGCGAGTTTCTACTTTCACATGCAATAGGAATTTCTCGAGTTCGTCAATCCGTTCGCGAGATATGGAAGTGTGAAGTAAAGGAATGGTTGAGAAGCCATCAAAATCTTCGCAAGTCTGATACTCGAAACCAATAACTACACTGGCCCAGGGGAAAATCACACATGCCGTTGTAATTGGGAGAGTTTCTACTTTCAGATGCAACAGAAATTTCTCGAGTTCGTCAATCCGTTCACGAGATATGGGAGTTTGAAGTTAAGGAATGCATGAGAAACCATCAAAATTTTCGAAATTCTGATTCTCGAAACCAATAACTACAAAGGCCTGGGTGAAAAACACACATACCGTTGTAATCGGTCGAGTTTCTACTTTCACATGCAACAGGAATTTCTCGAGTTCGTCAGTCCGTTCGCGAGAAATGGGAGTTTGAAGTTAAGGAATGGTTGAGAGACTATCAAAATTTTCGCAAGTCTGATACTCGAAACCAATAACTACAAAAGCCTGGGTGAAAAACACACAAATCTTTGTAAGCGGGCGAGTTTCTACTTTCAGATGCAACAGGAATTTCTCGAGTTCGTCAATCCGTTCGCGAGATATGGGAGTTTGATGTTACGGAATGGTTGAGAAGCCATCAAAATCTTCGCAAGTCTGATACTCGAAACCAATAACTACACTGACCCAGGGGAAAATCACACATGCCGTTGTAATCGGGAGAGTTTCTACTTTCAGATGCAACAGGAATTTCTCGAGTTCGTCAGTCCGTTCGCGAGAAATGGGAGTTTGAAGTTAAGGAATGGTTGAGAAACTATCAAAATTTTCGCAAGTCTGATACTCGAAACCAATAACTACAAAGGCCTAGGGGAAAAATACACATACCGTTGTAATCGGGCGAGTTTCTACTTTCACATGCAACAGGAATTTCTCGAGTTCGTCAATCCGTCCGCGAGATATGGGAGTTTGATGTTAAGGAATTGTTGAGAAACCATCAAAATTTTCGCAAGTCTGATACTCTAAATCAATAACTGGAATGGCCTAGGGAAAAAGTACACACACCATTGTAATCGGGCGAGTTTCTGCTTTCAGATGCAACAGAAATTTCTCGAGTTCGTCAATCCGTTCGCGAGAAATGGGAGTTTGAAGATAAGGAATGGTTGAGAAACCATCAAAATTTTCGCAAGTCTGATGCTACAAACGAATAACTGGAATGGCCTAGGGGAAAAGTACACACATCATTCTAATCGGGCGAGTCTCTTCTTTCAGATGAAACAGGAATTTCTCGAGTTCGTCAATCCGTTCGCGAGATATGGGAGTTTGAAGTTAAGGAATGGTTGAGAAACCATCAAAATTTTCGCAATTCTGATGCTAGAAACGAATAACTGGAATGGCCTAGGGCAAAAGTACACACACCATTGTAATCGGTCGACTTTCTACTTTCAGATGCAACAGGAATTTCTCAAGTTCGTCAACCCGTTCGCGAGATATGGGAGTTTGAAGTTAAGGAATGCTTGAGGAACCATCAACATTTTCGAAAGTCTGATACTCGAAACCAATAACTACAAAGGCCTAGGGGAAAAGTACAGACACCATTGTAATCGGGCGAGTTTCTACTTTCAGATGCAACAGGAATTTTTCGAGTTCGTCAATCCGTTCGCGAGATATGGGAGTTTGAAGTTAAGGAATGGTTGAGGAACCATCAAAATTCTCGCAAGTCTGATACTCGAAATCAATAACTCCTATGGCCTAGGGCAAGAATGCAGATACCGTTGTAATTGGGCGAGTTTCTGCTTTCAGATGCAATAGGAAATTCTCGAGTTCGTCAATCCGTTCGCGAGATATGGAAGTGTGGAGTTAAGGAATGGTTGAGAAACCATCAAAATTTTCGCATGTCTGATACTCGAAATCAATAACTGGAATGGCCTAGGAGAAAAGTACACACACCATTGTAATCGGGCGAGTTTCTGCTTTCAGATGCAACAGAAATTTCTCGAGTTCGTCAATCCGTTCGAGAGATATGTGAGTTTGAAGTTAAGGAATGCTTGAGGACCCACCAAAATTTTCGAAAGTCTGATTCTCGAAACCAATAACTACAAAGGCCTAGGGGAAAAATACACATACCGTTGTAATCGGGCGAGTTTCTACTTTCACATGCAATAGGAATTTCTCGAGTTCGTCAATCCGTTCGCGAGATATGGAAGTGTGAAGTTAAGGAATGGTTGAGAAGCCATCAAAATCTTCGCAAGTCTGATACTCAAAACCAATAACTACACTGGCCCAGGGGAAAATCACACATGCCGTTGTAATTGGGAGAGTTTCTACTTTCAGATGCAACAGAAATTTCTCGAGTTCGTCAATCCGTTCACGAGATATGGGAGTTTGAAGTTAAGGAATGCATGAGAAACCATCAAAATTTTCGAAATTCTGATACTCGAAACCAATAACTACAAAGGCCTACGGGAAAAATACACATACGGTTGTAATCGGGCGAGTTTCTACTTTCACATGCAACAGGAATTTCTCGAGTTCGTCAATCCGTTCGCGAGATATGTGAGTTTGAAGTTAAGGAATGCTTGAGGACCCACCAAAATTTTCGAAAGTCTGATTCTCGAAACCAATAACTACAAAGGCCTAGGGGAAAAATACACATACCGTTGTAATCGGGCGAGTTTCTACTTTCACATGCAACAGGAGTTTCTCGAGTTCGTCAATCCGTCCGCGAGATATGGGAGTTTGATGTTAAGGAATTGTTGAGAAACCATCAAAATTTTCGCAAGTCTGATACTCTAAATCAATAAGTGGAATGGCATAGGGAAAAAGTACACACACCATTGTAATCGGGCGAGTTTCTGCTTTCAGATGCAACAGAAATTTCTCGAGTTCGTCAATCCGTTCGCGAGAAATGGGAGTTTGAAGATAAGGAATGGTTGAGAAACCATCAAAATTTTCGCAAGTCTGATGCTACAAACGAATAACTGGAACGGCCTAGGGGAAAAGTACACACATCATTCTAATCGGGCGAGTCTCTTCTTTCAGATGAAACAGGAATTTCTCGAGTTCGTGAATCCGTTCGCGAGATATGGGAGTTTGAAGTTAAGGAATGGTTGAGAATCCATCAAAATTTTCGCAATTCCGATGCTAGAAACGAATAACTGGAATGGCCTAGGGCAAAAGTACACATACCATTGTAATCTGTCGACTTTCTACTTTCAGATGCAACAGGAATTTCACGAGTTCGTCAACCCGTTCGCGAGATATGGGAGTTTGAAGTTAAGGAATGCTTGAGGAACCATCAAAATTTTCGAAAGTCTGATTCTCGAAACCAATAACTACAAAGGCATAGGGGAAAAATACACATACCGTTGTAATCGGGCGAGTTTCTACTTTCACATGCAACAGGAATTTCTCGAGTTCGTCAATCCGTCCGCGAGATATGGGAGTTTGATGTTAAGGAATTGTTGAGAAACCATCAAAATTTTCGCAAGTCTGATACTCTAAATCAATAAGTGGAATGGCCTAGGGAAAAAGTACACACACCATTGTAATCGGGCGAGTTTCTGCTTTCAGATGCAACAGAAATTTCTCGAGTTCGTCAATCCGTTCGCGAGAAATGGGAGTTTGAAGATAAGGAATGGTTGAGAAACCATCAAAATTTTCGCAAGTCTGATGCTACAAACGAATAACTGGAATGGCCTAGGGAAAAAGTACACACATCATTCTAATCGGGCGAGTCTCTTCTTTCAGATGAAACAGGAATTTCTCGAGTTCGTCAATCCGTTTGCGAGAAATGGGAGTTTGAAGTTAAGGACTGGTTGAGAAACTATCAAAATTTTCGCAAGTGTGATACTCGAAACCAATAACTACAAAGGCCTAGGTGAAAAACACACACATCTTTGTAATCGGGCGAGTTTCTACTTTAAGATGCAACTGGAATTTCTCGAGTTCGTCAATCCGTTCGCGAGAAATGGGAGTTTGAAGTTAAGGAATGGTTGAGACTCTATCAAAATTTTCGCAAGTGTGATACTCGAAACCAATAACTACAAAGACCTAGGTGAAAGACACACATATCTTTGTAATCGGGCGAGTTTCTAATTTCAGATGCAACAGGAATTTCTCGAGTTCGTCAATCCGTTCGCGAGATATGGGAGTTTGAAGTTAAGGAATGGTTGAGAAACCATCAAAATTTTCGCAAGTCTGATGCTACAAACGAATAACTGGAATGGCCTAGGGGAAAAGTACACACATCATTCTAATCGGGCGAGTCTCTACTTTCAGATGCAACAGGAATTTCTCGAGTACGTCAATCCGTTCGCGAGATATGGGAGTTTGAAGTTAAGGAATGGTTGAGAAATCATCCAAATTTTCGCAAATCTGATTCTCGAAACCAATAACTACAGAGGCCTAGGGGAAAAATTCACATACCTTTGTAATCGGGCGGGTTTCTACTTTCAGATGCAACAGGAATTCCTCGAGTTCGTCAATCCGTTCACGAGATATGGGAGTTTGAAGTTAAGGAATGGTTGAGAAACAATCGAAATTTTCGCAATTCTGATACTAGAAACGAATAACTGGAATGGCCTAGGGGAAAAGTACACACATCATTCTAATCGGGCGAGTCTCTACTTTCAGATGCAACAGGAATTTCTCGAGTTCGTCAATCCGTTCGCGAGATATGGGAGTTTGAAGTTAAGGAATGGTAGAGAAACCATCAAAATTTTCGCAAGTCTGATACTCGAAACCAATAACTACAAAGCCCTAGGGGAAAAATACACACACCATTGTAATCGAGCGAGTATCTACTTTCAGATGCAACAGGAATTTCTCGAGTTCGTCAATCCGTTCGCGAGATATGGGAGTTTGAAGTTAAGGAATGATTGAGAAACCATCGAAATTTTCGCAATTATGATGCTAGAAACGAATAACTGGAATGGCCTAGGGGAAAAGTACACACATCATTCTAATCGGCCGAGTCTCTTCTTTCAGATGAAACAGGAATTTCTCGAGTTCGTCAATCCGTTCGCGAGATATGGGAGTTTAAAGTTAAGGAATGGTTGAGACTCTATCAAAATTTTCGCAAGTGTGATACTCGAAACCAATAACTACAAAGGCCTAGGTGAAAAACACACACATCTTTGTAATCGGGCGAGTTTCTACTTTAAGATACAACTGGAATTTCTCGAGTTCGTCAATCCGTTCGCGAGAAATGGGAGTTTGAAGTTAAGGTATGGTTGAGACTCTATCAAAATTTTCGCAAGTGTGATACTCGAAACCAATAACTACAAAGACCTAGGTGAAAAACACACCTATCTTTGTAATCGGGCGAGTTTCTAATTTCAGATGCAACAGGAATTTCTCGAGTTCGTCAATCCGTTCGCGAGATATGGGAGTTTGAAGTTAAGGAATGGTTGAGAAACCACCGAAATTTTCGCAATTATGATGCTAGTAACGAATAACTGGAATTGTCTAGGGGAAAAGTACACACATCATTCTAATCGGGCGAGTCTCTACTTTCAGATGCAACAGGAATTTCTCGAGTTCGTCAATCCGTTCGCGAGATATGGGAGTTTGAAGTTAAGGAATGGTTGGGAAACCCTCAAAATTTCGCAAGTCTGATACTCGAAACCAATAACTACAAAGGCCTAGGGGAAAAACACACATATCTTTGTAATCGGGCGAGTTTCTAATTTCAGATGCAAATGGAATTTCTCGAGCTCGTCAATCCGTTCGCGAGATATGGGAGTTTGAAGTTAAGGAATGGTTGAGAAATCATCAAAATTTTCGCAAGTCTGATACTCGAAACCAATAACTACAGAGGCCTAGGGGAAAAATACACATACCTTTGTAATCGGGCGGGTTTCTACTTTCAGATGCAACAGGAATTTCTCGAGTTCGTCAATCCGTTCGCGAGATATGGGAGTTTGAAGTTAAGGAATGGTTGAGGAACCATCAAAATTTTCGCAAGTCTGATACTCGAAACCAATAACTACAATGGCCTAGGGGAAAAATACACATACCGTTGTAATCGGGCGAGTTTCTACTTTCACATGCAACAGGAATTTTTCGAGTTCGTCAATCCGTTCGCGAGAAATGGGAGTTTGAAGTTAAGGAATGCTTGAGGAACCATCAACATTTTCGAAAGTCTGATACTCGAAACCAATAACTACAAAGGGCTAGGGGAAAAATACACATACCGTTGTAATCGGGAGAGTTTCTACTTTCACATGCAACAGGAATTTCTCGAGTTCGTCAATCCGTTCGCGAGAAATGGGAGTTTGAAGTTAAGGAATGGTTGAGAAACTATCAAAATTTTCGCAAGTCTGATACTCGAAACCAATAACTGGAATGGCCTAGGGGAAAAGTACAGACGCCATTGTAATCGGGCGAGTTTCTGCTTTCAGATGCAATAGGAAATTCTCGAGTTCGTCAATCCGTTCGCGAGATATGGAAGTGTGGAGTTAAGGAATGGTTGAGGAAACATCAAAATTTTCGCATGTCTGATACTCGAAATCAATAACTGGAATGGCCTAGGAGAAATGTACACACACCATTGTAATCGGGCGAGTTTCTGCTTTCAGATTCAACAGAAATTTCTCGAGTTCGTCAATCCGTTCGCGAGATATGTGAGTTTGAAGTTAAGGAATGCTTGAGGACCCACCAAAATTTTCGAAAGTCTGATACTCGAAACCAATAACTACAAAGGCCTAGGGGAAAAATACACATACCTTTGTAATCGGGCGGGTTTCTACTTTCAGATGCAACAGGAATTTCTCGAGTTCGTCAATCCGTTCGCGAGATATGGGAGTTTGAAGTTAAGGAATGGTTGAGGAACCATCAAAATTTTCGCAAGTCTGATAATCGAAACCAATAACTACAATGGCCTAGGGGAAAAATACACATACCGTTGTAATCGGGCGAATTTCTACTTTCACATGCAACAGGAATTTTTCGAGTTCGTCAATCCGTTCGCGAGAAATGGGAGTTTGAAGTTAAGGACTGGTTGAGAAACTATCAAAATTTTCGCAAGTGTGATACTCGAAACCAATAACTACAAAGGCCTAGGTGAAAAACACACACATCTTTGTAATCGGGCGAGTTTCTACTTTAAGATGCAGCTGGAATTTCTCGAGTTCGTCAGTCCGTTCGCGAGAAATGGGAGTTTGAAGTTAAGGAATGGTTGAGAAACTATCAAAATTTTCGCAAGTCTGATACTCGAAACCAATAGCTACAAAGGCCTAGGTGAAAAACACACAAATCTTTGTAATCGGGCGAGTTTCAACTTTCAGATGCAACAGGAATTTCTCGAGTTCGTCAGTCCGTTGGCGAGAAATGGGAGTTTGAAGTTAAGGAATGGTTGAGAAACTATCAAAATTTTCGCAAGTCTGATACTCGAAACCAATAACTACAAAGACCTAGGGGAAAAACACACATATCTTTGTAATCGGGCGAGTTTCTAATTTCAGATGCAACAGGAATTTCTCGAGTTCGTCAATCCGTTCGCGAGATATGGGAGTTTGAAGTTAAGGAGTGGTTGAGAAACCATCGAAATTTTCGCAATTATGATGCTAGAAACGAATAACTGGAATTGTCTAGGGGAAAAGTACACACACCATTCTATTCGTGCGAGTCTCTACTTTCAGATGCAACAGGAATTTTTCGAGTTCGTCAATCCGTTCGCGATATATGGGAGTTTGAAGTTAAGGAATGCTTGAGGAACCATCAACATTTTCGAAAGTCTGATACTCGAAACCAATAACTACAAAGGCCTAGGGGAAAAATACACATACCTTTGTAATCGGGCGAGTTTCCACTTTCAGATGCAACAGGAATTTCACGAGTTCGTCAATCCGTTCACGAGATATGGGAGTTTGAAGTTAAGGAATGGTTGAGGAACCATCAAAATTTTCGCAAGTATGATACTCGATACCAATGACTACAAATGCCTAGGGAAAAAACTCACATATCTTTGTAATCGGGCGAGTTTCTAATTTCAGATGCAATAGGAATTTCTCGAGTTCGTCCATCCGTTCCCGAGATATGGGAGTTTGAAGTTAAGGAATGGTTGAGAAACCATCGAAATTTTCGCAATTATGATGCTAGAAACCAATAACTGGAATTGTTTAGGGGAAAAGTACACACACCATTCTACTCGGGCGAGTCTCTACTTTCAGATGCAACAGGAATTTCTCGAGTTCGTCAATCCGTTCGCGAGAAATGGGAGTTTGAAGTTAAGGAATGGTTGAGAAACTATCAAAATTTTCGCAAGTCTGATACTCGAAACAAATAGCTACAAAGCCCTACTTGAAAAACACACAAATCTTTGTAATCGGGCGAGTTTCAACATTCAGATGCAACAGGAATTTCTCGAGTTCGTCAATCCTTTCGCGAGAAATGGGAGTTTGAAGTTAAGGAATGGTTGAGAAACCATCGAAATTTTCGCAATTATGATGCTAGAAACGAATAACTGGAATTGTTTAGGGGAAAAGTACACACACCATTCTACTCGGGCGAGTCTCTACTTTCAGATGCAACAGGAATTTTTCGAGTTCGTCAATCCGTTCGCGAGATATGGGAGTTTGAAATTAAGGAATGGTTGGGAAACCCTCAAAATTTCGCAAGTCTGATACTCGAAACCAATAACTACAAAGGCCTAGGAGAAAAACACACATATCTTTGTAATCGGGCGAGTTTCTAATTTCAGATGCAACAGGAATTTCTCGAGCTCGTCAATCCGTTCGCGAGATATGGGAGTTTGAAGTTAAGGAATGGTTGAGAAACCATCAAAATTGTCGCAAGTCTGATACTCGAAACCAATAACTACAAAGGCCTAGGGGAAAAAGACACACACCATTGTAATCGGGCGAGTATCTACTTTCAGATGCAACAGGAATTTCTCGAGTTCGTCAATCCGTTCGCGAGATATGGGAGTTTGAATTTAAGGGATGGTTGTGGAACCATCAAAATCTTCGCAAGTCTGATACTCGAAACCAATAACTACAATGGCCTAGGGGACAAATACACATACCGTTGTAATCGGCCGAGTTTCTACTTTCACATGCAACAGGAATTTGTCGAGTTCGTCAATCCGTTCGCGAGAAATGGGAGTTTGAAGTTAAGGACTGGTTGAGAAACTATCAAAATTTTCGCAAGTCTGATACTCGAAACCAATAACTAAAATGGCCTAGGGGGAAAATACACAAACGTTTGTAATCGGGCCAGTTTCCACATTCAGATGCAACAGGAATTTCTCGAGATCGTCAATCCGTTCGCGAGAAATGGGAGTTCGAAGTTAAGGAATGGTTGAGAAACCAACAAGATTTTCGCAGTTCTGATGCTAGAAACGAATAACAGGAATGGCCTAGGCGAAAAGTACACACACCATTGTAATCGGGCGAGTTTCTACTTTCAGACGCAACAGGAATTGCTCGAGTTCGTCAATCCGTTCGCGAGATATGGGAGTTTGAAGTTAAGGAATGGTTGAGAAACCATCGAAATTTTCGCAATTATGATGCTAGAAACCAATAACTGGAATTGTTTAGGGGAAAAGTACACACACCATTCTACTCGGGCGAGTCTCTACTTTCAGATGCAACAGGAATTTCTCGAGTTCGTCAATCCGTTCGCGAGAAATGGGAGTTTGAAGTTAAGGAATGGTTGAGAAACTATCAAAATTTTCGCAAGTCTGATACTCGAAACAAATAGCTACAAAGCCCTACTTGAAAAACACACAAATCTTTGTAATCGGGCGAGTTTCAACATTCAGATGCAACAGGAATTTCTCAAGTTCGTCAATCCTTTCGCGAGAAATGGGAGTTTGAAGTTAAGGAATGGTTGAGAAACCATCGAAATTTTCGCAATTATGATGCTAGAAACGAATAACTGGAATTGTTTAGGGGAAAAGTACACACACCATTCTACTCGGGCGAGTCTCTACTTTCAGATGCAACAGGAATTTTTCGAGTTCGTCAATCCGTTCGCGAGATATGGGAGTTTGAAATTAAGGAATGGTTGGGAAACCCTCAAAATTTCGCAAGTCTGATACTCGAAACCAATAACTACAAAGGCCTAGGAGAAAAACACACATATCTTTGTAATCGGGCGAGTTTCTAATTTCAGATGCAACAGGAATTTCTCGAGCTCGTCAATCCGTTCGCGAGATATGGGAGTTTGAAGTTAAGGAATGGTTGAGAAACCATCAAAATTGTCGCAAGTCTGATACTCGAAACCAATAACTACAAAGGCCTAGGGGAAAAAGACACACACCATTGTAATCGGGCGAGTATCTACTTTCAGATGCAACAGGAATTTCTCGAGTTCGTCAATCCGTTCGCGAGATATGGGAGTTTGAATTTAAGGGATGGTTGTGGAACCATCAAAATCTTCGCAAGTCTGATACTCGAAACCAATAACTACAATGGCCTAGGGGACAAATACACATACCGTTGTAATCGGCCGAGTTTCTACTTTCACATGCAACAGGAATTTGTCGAGTTCGTCAATCCGTTCGCGAGAAATGGGAGTTTGAAGTTAAGGACTGGTTGAGAAACTATCAAAATTTTCGCAAGTCTGATACTCGAAACCAATAACTAAAATGGCCTAGGGGGAAAATACACAAACGTTTGTAATCGGGCCAGTTTCCACTTTCAGATGCAACAGGAATTTCTCGAGATCGTCAATCCGTTCGCGAGAAATGGGAGTTCGAAGTTAAGGAATGGTTGAGAAACCAACAAGATTTTCGCAGTTCTGATGCTAGAAACGAATAACAGGAATGGCCTAGGCGAAAAGTACACACACCATTGTAATCGGGCGAGTTTCTACTTTCAGACGCAACAGGAATTGCTCGAGTTCGTCAATCCGTTCGCGAGATATGGGAGTTTGAAGTTAAGGAATGGTTGAGAAACCATCGAAATTTTCGCAATTATGATTCTAGAAACGAATAACTGGAATTGTCTAGGGGAAAAGTACACACACCATTCTATTCGGGCGAGTCTCTACTTTCAGATGCAACAGGAATTTTTCGAGTTCGTCAATCCGTTCGGGAGATATGGGAGTTTGAAGTTAAGGAATGCTTGAGAAACGATCAAAATTTTCTCAAGTCTGATACTCGAAACCAATAACTACTATGATCTAGGGCAAAAATACACATACCGTTGTAATCGGGCGAGATTCTGCTTTCAGATGCAACAGAAATTTCTCGAGTTCGTCAATCCGTTCGCGAGATATGGGGGTTCGAAGTTATGGAATGGTTGAGGAACCATCAAAATTTTCGCAAGTCTGATACTCGAAATCAATAACTACAAAGGCCTAGGGGAAAAACACACATACCTTTGTAATCGGGCGTGTTTCCACTTTCAGATTCAACAGGAATTCCTCGAGTTCGTCAATCCGTTCACGAGATATGGGAGTTTGAAGTTAAGGAATGGTTGAGAAACCATCGAAATTTTAGCAATTCTGATGCTAGAAACGAATAACTGGAATGGTCTAGGGGAAAAGTACACACACCATTCCAATCGGGCGAGTCTCTACTTTCAGATGCAACAGGAATTTCTCGAGTTCGTCAATCCGTTCGCGAGATATGGGAGTTTGAAGTTAAGGAATGGTTGGGAAACCCTCAAAATTTCGCAAGTCTGTTACTCGAAACCAATAACTACAAAGGCCTAGGGGAAAAACACACATATCTTTGTAATCGGGCCAGTTTCCACTTTCAGATGCAGCAGGAATTTCTCGAGATCGTCAATCAGTTCGCGAGAAATGGGAGTTTGAAGTTAAGGAATGGTTGAGAAACCATCAAGATTTTCGCAGTTCTGATGCTAGAAACGAATAACTGGAATGGCCTAGGCGAAAAGTACACACCATTGTAACCGGGCGAGTTTCTACTTTCAGATGCAACAGGAATTGCTGGAGTTCGTCATTCCGTTCGCGAGATATGGGAGTTTGAAATTAAGGAAGGGTTGAGAAACCATCACAATTTTCGCAATTCCGATACTCGAAACCAATAACTACAAAGGCCTAGGGGAAAAATACACATACTGTTGTAATCGGGCGAGCTTCCACTTTCAGATGCAACAGGAATTTCTCGAGTTCGTCAATCCGTTCGCGAGAAATGGGAGTTTGATGTTAAGGAATGGTTGAGAAACTATCAAAATTTTCGCAAGTCTGATACTCGAAACAAATAGCGACAAAGCCCTACGTGAAAAACACACAAATCTTTGTAATCGGGCGAGTTTCAACTTTCAGATGCAACAGGAATTTCTCGAGTTCGTCAATCCGGTCGCGAGAAATGGGAGTTTGAAGTTAAGGAATGGTTGAGAAACCATCGAAATTTTCGCAATTATGATGCTAGAAACGAATAACTGGAATTGTTTAGGGGAAAAGTACACACACCATTCTACTCGGGCGAGTCTCTACTTTCAGATGCAACAGGAATTTTTCGAGTTCGTCATTCCGTTCGCGAGAAATGGGAGTTTGAAGTTAAGGAATGCTTGAGGAACCATCAACATTTTCGAAAGTCTGATGCTCGAAACCAATAACTACAAAGGCCTAGGGGAAAAATACACATACCTTTGTAATCGGGCGAGTTTCCACTTTCAGATGCAACAGGAATTTCACGAGTTCGTCAATCCGTTCACGAGATATGGGAGTTTGAAGTTAAGGAATGGTTGAGGAACCATCAAAATTTTCGCAAGTCTGATACTCGATACCAATGACTACAAATGCCTAGGGAAAAAACTCACATATCTTTGTAATCGGGCGAGTTTCTAATTTCAGATGCAACAGGAATTTCTCTAGTTCGTCAATCCGTTCACGAGAAATGGGAGTTTGAAGTTAAGGAATGGTTGAGAAACCATCGAAATCTTCGCAATTATGATGCTAGAAACGAATAACTGGAATTGTTTAGGGGAAAAGTACACACACCATTTTACTCGGGCGAGTCTCTACTTTCAGATGCAAAAGGAATTTTTCGAGTTCGTCAATGCGTTCGCGAGATATGGGAGTTTGAAGTTAAGGAATGGTTGAGAAACCATCGAAATTTTCGCAATTATGATGCTAGAAACGAATAACTGGAATGGCCTAGGGGAAAAGTACACACACCATTCTAATCGGGCGAGTTTCTGCTTTCAGATGGAACAGAAATTTCTCGAGTTCGTCAATCCGTTCGCGAGAAATGGGAGTTTGAAGTTAAGGAATGGTTGAGAAACTATCAGAATTTTCGCAAGTGTGATACTCGAATCCAATAACTACAAAGGCCTAGGGGAAAAATACACATACCTTTGTAATCGGGCGAGTTTCCACTTTCAGATGCAACAGGAATTTCTCGAGTTCGTCAATCCGTTCACGAGATATGGGAGTTTGAAGTTAAGGAATGGTTGAGAAACTATCAAAATTTTCGCAAGTCTGATACTCGAAACAAATAGCTACAAAGGCCTAGGTGAAAAACACACAAATCTTTGTAATCGGGCGAGTTTCAACTTTCAGATGCAACAGGAATTTCTCGAGTTCGTCAATCCGTTCGCGAGAAATGGGAGTTTGAAGTTAAGGAATGGTTGAGAAACTATCAGAATTTTCGCAAGTGTGATACTCGAAACCAGTAACTACAAAGGCCTAGGTGAAAAACACACATATCTTTGTAATCGGGCGAGAGTCTGCTTTCAGATGCAAGAGAAATTTCTCGAGTTCGTCAATCCGTTCGCGAGATATGGGAGTTTGAAGTTAAGGAATGCTTGAGGAACCATCAACATTTTCGAAAGTCTGATACTCGAAGCCAATAACTTCAAAGGCCTAGGGGAAAAATACCCATACCTTTGTAATCGGGCGAGTTTCCACTTTCAGATGCAACAGGAATTTCTCGAGTTCGTCAATCCGTTCACGAGATATGGGAGTTTGAAGTTAAGGAATGGTTGAGGAACCATCAAAATTTTCGCAAGTCTGATACTCGATACCAATGACTACAAATGCCTAGGGAAAAAACACACATATCTTTGTAATCGGGCGAGTTTCTAATTTCAGATGCAACAGGAATTTCTCGTGTTCGTCAATCCGTTCACGAGATATGGGAGTTTGAAGTTAAGGAATGGTTGAGAAACCATCAAAAGTTTCGCAATTCTGATGCTAGAAACCAATAACTACAGTGGCCTAGGGGAAAATACACATTCCGTTGTAAGCGGGCGAGTTTCTGCTTTCAGATGCAACAGGAATTTCTCGAGTTCGTCAATCCGTTCACGAGATATGGAAGTTTGAAGTTAAGGAATGCTTGAGAAACCATCAAAATTTTCGCAATTCTGATGCTAGAAACGAATAACTGGAATGGCCTAGGGGAAAAGTACACACACCATTGTAACCGGGCGAGTTTCTAATTTCAGATGCAACAGGAATTTCTCGAGTTCGTCAATCCGTTCGCGAGATATGGGAGTTCGAAGTTAAGGAATGCTTGAGAAACCATCAAAATTTTCGTAAGTCTGATACTCGAAACCAATAACCACAAATGCCTAGGGGAAAAATGCACATACCTTTGTAATCGGGCGAGTTTCCACTTTCAGATGCGAGAGGAATTCCTCGAGTTCGTCATTCCGTTCGCGAGATATGGGAGATTGAAGTTAAGGAATGGTTGAGAAACCACCAAAATTTTCGCAATTCTGGTGCTAGAAACCAATAACTTCAATGGCCTAGGGGAAAACACGCATACCGTTGTAATCGGGCGAGTTTCTGCTTTCAGATGCAACAGGAATTTCTCGAGTTCGTCAATCCGTTCGCGAGGTATGGAAGTTTGAAGTTAAGGAATGCTTGAGAAACCATCGAAATTTTCGCAATTCCGAAGCTAGAAACGAATAACTGGAATGGCCTAGGGGAGAAGTACACACACCATTCTAATCGGGCGAGTCTCTACTTTCAGATGCAACCGGAATTTCTCGAGTTCGTCAATCCGTTCGCGAGATATGGGAGTTTGAAGTTAAGGAATGGTTGAGAAACCCTCCAAATTTTCGCAAGTCTGATACTCGAAACCAATAACTACAAAGGCCTAGGGGAAAAACACACACATCATGTAATCGGGCGAGTTTTTACTTTCAGATGCAACAGGAATTTCTCGAGTTCGTCAATCTGTTCGCGAGATATGGGTGTTTGAAGTTAAGGAATGGTTGAGAAACCCTCAAAATTTTCGCAAGTCTGATACTCGAAACCAATAACTACAAAGGCCTAGGGGAAAAATACACACACCATTGTAATCGGGCGAGCTTCTACTTTCAGATGCAACAGGAATTTCTCGAGTTCATCAATCCGTTCGCGAGATACGGGAGTTTGAAGTTAAGGAATGCTTGAGAAACCATCAAAATTTTCGCAAGTCCTTTACTCGAAACCAATAACTACAAAGGCCTAGGGGAAGAATGCACATACCTTTGTAATCGCGCGAGTTTCCACTTTCAGATGCAACAGGAATTTCTCGAGTTCGTCAATCCGTTCACGAGATATGGGAGTTTGAAGTTAAGGAATTGTTGAGAAACCCTCAAAATTTTTGCAAGTCTGATACTCGAAACCAATAACTGGAATGGCCTAGGGGAAAAGTACACACACCCTTGTAATCGTGCGAGTTTCTACTTTCAGATGCAACAGGAATTTCTCGAGTTCGTCAATCCGTTCGCGAGATATGGGAGTTTGAAGTTAAGGAATGGTTGAGAAACCCTCAAAATTTTCGCAAGTCTGATACTCGAAACCAATAACTACAAAGGCCTAGGGGAAAAACACACACATCATGTAATCGGGCGAGTTTTTACTTTCAGATGCAACAGGAATTTCTCGAGTTCGTCAATCTGTTCGCGAGATATGGGTGTTTGAAGTTAAGGAATGGTTGAGAAACCCTCAAAATTTTCGAAAGTCTGATACTCGAAACCAATAACTACAAAGGCCTAGGGGAAAAATGCACATACCTTTGTAATCGGGCGAGTTTCCACTTTCAGATGCAACAGGAATTTCTCGAGTGCGTCAGTCCGTTCGCGAGATATGGGAGTTTGAAGTTAAGGAATGGTTGAGAAACCATCAAAATTCTCGCAATTCTGATACTCGAAACCAATAACTACAAAGGCCTAGGGGAAAAATACACACACCTTTGTAATCGGGCGAGTTTCCACTTTCAGATGCAACAGGAGTTTCTCGAGCTCGTCAATCCGTTCGCGAGATATGGGAGTTTGAAGTTTAGGAATGCTTGAGAAGCCATCAAAATTTTCGCAAGTCCTTTACTCGAAACCAATAACTACAAAGGCCTAGGGGAAGAATGCACATACCTTTGTAATCGGGCGAGTTTCCACTTTCAGATGCAACAGGAATTTCTCGAGATCGTCAATCCGTTCGCGAGAAATGGGAGTTTGAAGTTAAGGAATGGTTGAGAAACCACCTAGATTTTCGCAGTTCTGATGCTAGAAACGAATAACTGGAATGGCCTAGGCGAAAAGTACGCACACCATTGTAATCGGGCGAGTTTCTACTTTCAGATGCAACAGGAATTTCTCGAGTTCGTCAATCCGTTCGTGAGATATGGGAGTTTCAGGTTAAGGAGTGGTTGAGAAACCATCGAAATTTTCGCAATTATGATGCTAGAAACGAATAACTGGAATGGGCTAGGGGAAAAGTACACACAGCATTCTAATCGGGCGAGTCTCTACCTTCAGATGCAACAGGAATTTCTCGAGTTCGTCAATCCGTTCGCGAGATATGGGAGTTTGAAGTTAAGGAATGGTTGAGAAACCATCAAAATTATCGCAAGTCTGATACTCGAAACCAATAACTACAAAGACCTAGGGGAAAACACACATATCTTTGTAATCGGGCGAGTTTCTAATTTCAGATGCAACAGGAATTTCTCGAGTTCGTCAATCCGTTCTCGAGATATGGGAGTTCGAAGTTAAGGATTGCTTAAGAAACCATCAAAATCTTCGTAAGTCTGATACTCGAAACCAATAACCACAAATGCCTAGGGGAAAAATGAACATACCTTTGTAATCGGGCGAGTTTCCACTTTCAGATGCAAGAGGAATTTCTCGAGTTCGTCATTCCGTTCGCGAGATATGGGAGTTTGATGTTAAGGAATGGTTGAGAAACCATCAAAATTTTCGCAATTCTGGAGCTAGAAACCAATAACTACAATGGCCAAGGGGAAAATACACATGCCGTTGTAATCGGGCGAGATTCTGCTTTCAGATGCAACAGGAATTTCTCGAGTTCGTCAATCCGTTCGCGAGGTATGGAAGTTTGAAGTTAAGGAATGCTTGAGAAACCATCGAAATTTTCGCAATTCCGATGCTAGAAACGAATAAGTGGAATGGCCTAGGGGAAAAGTACACACACCATTCTAATCGGGCGAGTCTCTACTTTCAGATGCAACAGGAATTTCTCGAGTTCGTCAATCCGTTCGCGAGATATGGGAGTTTGAAGTTAAGGAATGGTTGGAAAACCCTCAAAATTTTCGCAAGTCTGATACTCGAAACCAATAACTACAAAGGCCTAGGAGAAAAACACACATATCTTTGTAATCGGGCGAGTTTCTAATTTCAGATGCAACGGGAATTCCTCGAGTTCGTCAATCCGTTCGCGAGATATGGGAGTTTGAAGTTAAGGAATGGTTGAGAAACCATCAAAATTTTCGCAAGTCTGATACTCGAAACCAATAACTACAAAGGCCTAGGGGAAAAATACACATACCTTTGTAATCGGGCGAGTTTCCACTTTCAGATGCGACAGGAATTTCTCGAGTTCGTCAATCCGTTCACGAGATATGGGAGTTTGAAGTTAAGGAATGGTTGAGAAACCATCAAAATTTTCGCAAGTCTGATACTCGAAACCAATAACTACAAAGGCCTAGGGGAAAAATACACACACCTTTGTAATCGGGCGAGTTTCCACTTTCAGATGCAACAGGAGTTTCTCGAGCTCGTCAATCCGTTCGCGAGATATGGGAGTTTGAAGTTTAGGAATGGTTGAGAAACCATCAAAATTTTCGCAAGTCTGATACTCGAAACCAATAACTACAAAGGCCTAGGGGAAAAATACACACACCAATGTAATCGGGCGAGTTTCTACTTTCAGATGCAACAGGAATTTCTCGAGTTCGTCAATCCGTTCACGAGATATGGGAGTTTGAAGTTAAGGAATTGTTGAGAAACCCTCAAAATTTTTGCAAGTCTGATACTCGAAACCAATAACTACAATGGCCTAGGTGAAAAACACACAAATCTCTGTAATCGGGCGGGTTTCTGCTTTCAGATGCAACAGGAAATTCTCGAGTTCGTCAATCCGTTCGCGAGATATGGGAGATTGAAGTTAAGGAATGGTTGAGAAACCCTCAAAATTTTCGCAATTCTGATACTCGAAACCAATAACTGGAATGGCCTAGGGGAAAAGTACACACACCCTTGTAATCGTGCGAGTTTCTACTTTCAGATGCAACAGGAATTTCTCGAGTTCGTCAATCCGTTCGCGAGATATGGGAGTTTGAAGTTAAGGAATGGTTGAGAAACCCTCAAAATTTTCGCAAGTCTGATACTCGAAACCAATAACTACAAAGGCCTAGGGGAAAAACACACACATCATGTAATCGGGCGAGTTTTTACTTTCAGATGCAACAGGAATTTCTCGAGTTCGTCAATCTGTTCGCGAGATATGGGTGTTTGAAGTTAAGGAATGGTTGAGAAACCCTCAAAATTTTCGCAAGTCTGATACTCGAAACCAATAACTACAAAGGCCTAGGGGAAAAATGCACATACCTTTGTAATCGGGCGAGTTTCCACTTTCAGATGCAACAGGAATTTCTCGAGTGTGTCAGTCCGTTCGCGAGATATGGGAGTTTGAAGTTAAGGAATGGTTGAGAAACCATCAAAATTTTCGCAAGTCTGATACTCGAAACCAGTAACTACAAAGGCCTAGGGGAAAAATACACACACCTTTGTAATCGGGCGAGTTTCCACTTTCAGATGCAACAGGAGTTTCTCGAGCTCGTCAATCCGTTCGCGAGATATGGGAGTTTGAAGTTTAGGAATGGTTGAGAAACCATCAAAATTTTCACAAGTCTGATACTCGAAACCAATAACTACAAAGGCCTAGGGGAAAAATACACACACCAATGTAATCGGGCGAGTTTCTACTTTCAGATGCAACAGGAATTTCTCGAGTTCGTCAATCCGTTCACGAGATATGGGAGTTTGAAGTTAAGGAATTGTTGAGAAACCCTCAAAATTTTTGCAAGTCTGATACTCGAAACCAATAACTACAATGGCCTAGGTGAAAAACACACAAATCTCTGTAATCGGGCGGGTTTCTGCTTTCAGATGCAACAGGAAATTCTCGAGTTCGTCAATCCGTTCGCGAGATATGGGAGATTGAAGTTAAGGAATGGTTGAGAAACCCTCAAAATTTTCGCAATTCTGATACTCGAAACCAATAACTGGAATGGCCTAGGGGAAAAGTACACACACCCTTGTAATCGTGCGAGTTTCTACTTTCAGATGCAACAGGAATTTCTCGAGTTCGTCAATCCGTTCGCGAGATATGGGAGTTTGAAGTTAAGGAATGGTTGAGAAACCCTCAAAATTTTCGCAAGTCTGATACTCGAAACCAATAACTACAAAGGCCTAGGGGAAAAACACACACATCATGTAATCGGGCGAGTTTTTACTTTCAGATGCAACAGGAATTTCTCGAGTTCGTCAATCTGTTCGCGAGATATGGGTGTTTGAAGTTAAGGAATGGTTGAGAAACCCTCAAAATTTTCGCAAGTATGATACTCGAAACCAATAACTACAAAGGCCTAGGGGAAAAATGCACATACCTTTGTAATCGGGCGAGTTTCCACTTTCAGATGCAACAGGAATTTCTCGAGTGTGTCAGTCCGTTCGCGAGATATGGGAGTTTGAAGTTAAGGAATGGTTGAGAAACCATCAAAATTCTCGCAATTCTGATACTCGAAACCAATAACTACAAAGGCCAAGGGAAAAATACACACACCTTTGTAATCGGGCGCGTTTCCACTTTCAGATGCAACAGGAATTTCACAAGTTCGTCAATCCGCTCGCGAGGTATGGGAGTTTGAAGTTAAGGAATGGTTGAGAAACCATCGAAATTTTCGCAATTCTGATGCTAGAAACGAATAACTGGAATGGCCTAGGGGAAAAATGCACACATCTTTGTAATCGGGTGAGTTTCTGCTTTCAGATGCAACAGGAATTTCTCGAGTTCGTCAATCTGTTCGCGAGATATGGATGTTTGAAGTTAACGAATGGTTGAGAAACCCTCAAAATTTTCGCAAGTCTGATACTCGAAACCAATAACTACAAAGGCCTAGGGGAAGAATGCACATACCTTTCTAATCGGGGGAGTTTCCACTTTCAGATGCAACAGGAATTTCTCGAGTGCGTCATTCCGTTCGCGAGATATGGGAGTTTGAAGTTAAGGAATGGTTGAGAAACCATCAAAATTCTCGCAATTCTGATAGTCGAAACCAATAACTACAAAGGCCTAGGGGAGAATACACACACCTTTGTAATCGGGCGCGTTTCCACTTTCAGATGCAACAGGAATTTCTCAAGTTCGTCAATCCGTTCGCGAGATATGGGAGTTTGAAGTTAAGGAATGGTTGAGAAACCATCGAAATTTTCGCAATTCTGATGCTAGAAACGAATAACTGGAATGGCCTAAGGGAAAAATGCACATATCTTTGTAATCGGGCGAGTTTCCACTTTCAGATGCAACAGCAATTTCTCGAGTTGGTCAATCCGTTCACGAGATATGGGAGTTTGAAGTTAAGGAATGGTTGAGAAACCCTCAAAATTTTTGCAAGTCTGATACTCGAAACCAATAACTACAAAGGCCTAGGGGGAAAATGCACATACCTTTGTAATCGGGCGAGTTTCCACTTTCAGATGCAACAGGAATTTCTCGAGTTCGTCAATCCGTTCGCGAGATATGGGAGTTTGAAGTTAAGGAATGGATGAGAAACCATCGAAATTTTCGCACTTCTGATGCTAGAAACGAATAACTGGAATGGCCTAGGGGGAAAATGCACATACCTTTGTAATCGGGAGAGTTTCCACTTTCAGATGCGACAGGAATTTCTCGAGTTCGTCATTTCGTTCGCGAGATATGGTAGTTTGAAGTTAAGGAATGATTGAGAAACCATCAAAATTTTCGCAATTCTGATACTCGTAACCATAACTGGAATGGCCTAGGGGAAAAGTACACATACCTTTGTAATCGGGCGAGTTGCCAGTTTCAGATGCAACAGGAATTTCTCGAGTTCATCATTCCGTTCGCGAGATATGGGAGTTCGAAGTTAAGGAATAGTTGAGAAACCATCAAAATTTTCGCAATTCTGATACTCGAAACCAATAACTGGAATGGCCGAGGGGAAAAGTACACATACCTTTGTAATCGCGCGAGTTTCCACTTTCAGATGCAACAGGAATTTCTCGAGTTCGTCAATCCGTTCGCGAGATATGGGAGTTTGAAATTAAGGAATGGTTGAGAAACCCTCAAAATTTTCGCAAGTCTGATACTCGAAACCAATAACTACAAAGGCTTAGGGGAAAAATACACATACCTCTCTAATCCGGCGAGTTTCCACTTTCAGATGCAACAGGAATTTCTCGAGTTCGTCTATCCGTTCGCGAGATATGGGAGTTTGAAGTTAAGGAATGGTTGAGAAACCCTCAAAATTTTCGCAAGTCTGATATTCGCAACCAATAACTACAAAGGCCTAGGGGAAAAATACACATACCTTTGTAATCGAGCGAGTTTCCACTCTCAGATGCAAAAGGAATTTCTCGAGTTCGTCATTTCGTTCGCGAGGTATGGGAGTTTGAAGTTAAGGAATGCTTGAGAAACCATCAAAATTTTCGCAATTCTGATACTCGTAACCATAACTGGAACGGCCTAGGGGAAAAGTACACATACCTTTGTAATCGGGCGAGTTACCAGTTTCAGATGCAACAGGAATTTCTCGAGTTCATCATCCCGTTCGCGAGATATGGGAGTTCGAAGTTAAGGAATAGTTGAGAAACCATCAAAATTTTCGCAATTCTGATACTCGAAACCAATAACTGGAATGGCCTAGGGGAAAAGTACACATACCTTTGTAATCGCGCGAGTTTCCACTTTCAGATGCAACAGGAATTTCTCGAGTTCGTCAATCCGTTCGCGAGATATGGGAGTTTGAAATTAAGGAATGGTTGAGAAACCCTCAAAATTTTCGCAAGTCTGATACTCGAAACCAATAACTACAAAGGCCTAGGGGAAAAATACACATACCTTTGTAATCGCGCGAGTTTCCACTTTCAGATGCAACAGGAATTTCTCGCTCTCGTCTATCCGTTCGCGAGATATGGGAGTTTGAAGTTAAGGAATGGCTGAGAAACCCTCAAAATTTTTGCAAGTCTGGTACTCGAAACCAATAACTACAAAGGCCTAGGGGAAAAACCCACATATCTTTGTAATCGGGCGAGTATCTGCTTTCAGATGCAACAGGAATTTCTCGAGTTCGTCAATCCGTTCGCGAGATATGGGAGTTTGAAGTTAAGGAATGGTTGAGAAACCATCGAAATTTTCGCAATTCTGATGCTAGAAACGAATAACTGGAATGGCCTAGGGGGAAAATACACATACCTTTGTAATCGCGCGAGTTTCCACTTTCAGATGCAACAGGAATTTCTCGAGTTCGTCATTCCGTTCGCGAGATATGGGAGTTTGAAGATAAGGAATGCTTGAGAAACCACCAAAATTTTCGCAAGTCTGATACTCGAAACCAATAACTACAAAGGCCTAGGGGAAAAATGCACATACCTTTGTAATCGGGAGAGTTTCCACTTTCAGATGCGACAGGAATTTCTCGAGTTCGTCATCCGTTCGCGAGATATGGGAGTTCGAAGTTAAGGAATCGTTGAGAAACCATCAAAACTTTCGCAATTCTGATACTCGAAACCAATAACTGGAATGGCCTAGGGGAAAAGTACACATACCTTTGTAATCAAGCGAGTTTCCACTTTCAGATGCAACTGGAATTTCTCGAGTTCGTCAATCCGTACGCGAGATATGGGAGTTTGAAGTTAAGGAATGCTTGAGAAACCATCAAAATTTTCGCAAGTCTGATACTCGAAACCAATAACTACAGAGGTCTAGGGGAAAAATGCACATACCTTTGTAATCGGGCGCGTTTCCACTTTCAGATGCAACAGGAATTTCTCGAGTTCGTCAATCCGTTCGCGAGATATGGGAGTTCGAAGTTAAGGAATAGTTGAGAAACCATCAAAATTTTCGCAATTCTGATACTCGAAACCAATAACTGGAATGGCCTAGGGGAAAAGTACACATACCTTTGTAATCGCGCGAGTTTCCACTTTCAGATGCAACAGGAATTTCTCGAGTTCGTCAATCCGTTCGCGAGATATGGGAGTTTGAAATTAAGGAATGGTTGAGAAACCCTCAAAATTTTCGCAAGTCTGATACTCGAAACCAATAACTACAAAGGCCTAGGGGAAGAATGCACATACCTTTCTAATCGGGGGAGTTTCCACTTTCAGATGCAACAGGAATTTCTCGAGTGCGTCATTCCGTTCGCGAGATATGGGAGTTTGAAGTTAAGGAATGGTTGAGAAACCATCAAAATTCTCGCAATTCTGATAGTCGAAACCAATAACTACAAAGGCCTAGGGGAGAATACACACACCTTTGTAATCGGGCGCGTTTCCACTTTCAGATGCAACAGGAATTTCTCAAGTTCGTCAATCCGTTCGCGAGATATGGGAGTTTGAAGTTAAGGAATGGTTGAGAAACCATCGAAATTTTCGCAATTCTGATGCTAGAAACGAATAACTGGAATGGCCTAAGGGAAAAATGCACATATCTTTGTAATCGGGCGAGTTTCCACTTTCAGATGCAACAGCAATTTCTCGAGTTGGTCAATCCGTTCACGAGATATGGGAGTTTGAAGTTAAGGAATGGTTGAGAAACCCTCAAAATTTTTGCAAGTCTGATACTCGAAACCAATAACTACAAAGGCCTAGGGGGAAAATGCACATACCTTTGTAATCGGGCGAGTTTCCACTTTCAGATGCAACAGGAATTTCTCGAGTTCGTCAATCCGTTCGCGAGATATGGGAGTTTGAAGTTAAGGAATGGATGAGAAACCATCGAAATTTTCGCACTTCTGATGCTAGAAACGAATAACTGGAATGGCCTAGGGGGAAAATGCACATACCTTTGTAATCGGGAGAGTTTCCACTTTCAGATGCGACAGGAATTTCTCGAGTTCGTCATTTCGTTCGCGAGATATGGTAGTTTGAAGTTAAGGAATGATTGAGAAACCATCAAAATTTTCGCAATTCTGATACTCGTAACCATAACTGGAATGGCCTAGGGGAAAAGTACACATACCTTTGTAATCGGGCGAGTTGCCAGTTTCAGATGCAACAGGAATTTCTCGAGTTCATCATTCCGTTCGCGAGATATGGGAGTTCGAAGTTAAGGAATAGTTGAGAAACCATCAAAATTTTCGCAATTCTGATACTCGAAACCAATAACTGGAATGGCCGAGGGGAAAAGTACACATACCTTTGTAATCGCGCGAGTTTCCACTTTCAGATGCAACAGGAATTTCTCGAGTTCGTCAATCCGTTCGCGAGATATGGGAGTTTGAAATTAAGGAATGGTTGAGAAACCCTCAAAATTTTCGCAAGTCTGATACTCGAAACCAATAACTACAAAGGCTTAGGGGAAAAATACACATACCTCTCTAATCCGGCGAGTTTCCACTTTCAGATGCAACAGGAATTTCTCGAGTTCGTCTATCCGTTCGCGAGATATGGGAGTTTGAAGTTAAGGAATGGTTGAGAAACCCTCAAAATTTTCGCAAGTCTGATATTCGCAACCAATAACTACAAAGGCCTAGGGGAAAAATACACATACCTTTGTAATCGAGCGAGTTTCCACTCTCAGATGCAAAAGGAATTTCTCGAGTTCGTCATTTCGTTCGCGAGGTATGGGAGTTTGAAGTTAAGGAATGCTTGAGAAACCATCAAAATTTTCGCAATTCTGATACTCGTAACCATAACTGGAACGGCCTAGGGGAAAAGTACACATACCTTTGTAATCGGGCGAGTTACCAGTTTCAGATGCAACAGGAATTTCTCGAGTTCATCATCCCGTTCGCGAGATATGGGAGTTCGAAGTTAAGGAATAGTTGAGAAACCATCAAAATTTTCGCAATTCTGATACTCGAAACCAATAACTGGAATGGCCTAGGGGAAAAGTACACATACCTTTGTAATCGCGCGAGTTTCCACTTTCAGATGCAACAGGAATTTCTCGAGTTCGTCAATCCGTTCGCGAGATATGGGAGTTTGAAATTAAGGAATGGTTGAGAAACCCTCAAAATTTTCGCAAGTCTGATACTCGAAACCAATAACTACAAAGGCCTAGGGGAAAAATACACATACCTTTGTAATCGCGCGAGTTTCCACTTTCAGATGCAACAGGAATTTCTCGCTCTCGTCTATCCGTTCGCGAGATATGGGAGTTTGAAGTTAAGGAATGGCTGAGAAACCCTCAAAATTTTTGCAAGTCTGGTACTCGAAACCAATAACTACAAAGGCCTAGGGGAAAAACCCACATATCTTTGTAATCGGGCGAGTATCTGCTTTCAGATGCAACAGGAATTTCTCGAGTTCGTCAATCCGTTCGCGAGATATGGGAGTTTGAAGTTAAGGAATGGTTGAGAAACCATCGAAATTTTCGCAATTCTGATGCTAGAAACGAATAACTGGAATGGCCTAGGGGGAAAATACACATACCTTTGTAATCGCGCGAGTTTCCACTTTCAGATGCAACAGGAATTTCTCGAGTTCGTCATTCCGTTCGCGAGATATGGGAGTTTGAAGATAAGGAATGCTTGAGAAACCACCAAAATTTTCGCAAGTCTGATACTCGAAACCAATAACTACAAAGGCCTAGGGGAAAAATGCACATACCTTTGTAATCGGGAGAGTTTCCACTTTCAGATGCGACAGGAATTTCTCGAGTTCGTCATCCGTTCGCGAGATATGGGAGTTCGAAGTTAAGGAATAGTTGAGAAACCATCAAAACTTTCGCAATTCTGATACTCGAAACCAATAACTGGAATGGCCTAGGGGAAAAGTACACATACCTTTGTAATCAAGCGAGTTTCCACTTTCAGATGCAACTGGAATTTCTCGAGTTCGTCAATCCGTACGCGAGATATGGGAGTTTGAAGTTAAGGAATGCTTGAGAAACCATCAAAATTTTCGCAAGTCTGATACTCGAAACCAATAACTACAGAGGTCTAGGGGAAAAATGCACATACCTTTGTAATCGGGCGCGTTTCCACTTTCAGATGCAACAGGAATTTCTCGAGTTCGTCAATCCGTTCGCGAGATATGGGAGTTCGAAGTTAAGGAATAGTTGAGAAACCATCAAAATTTTCGCAATTCTGATACTCGAAACCAATAACTGGAATGGCCTAGGGGAAAAGTACACATACCTTTGTAATCGCGCGAGTTTCCACTTTCAGATGCAACAGGAATTTCTCGAGTTCGTCAATCCGTTCGCGAGATATGGGAGTTTGAAATTAAGGAATGGTTGAGAAACCCTCAAAATTTTCGCAAGTCTGATACTCGAAACCAATAACTACAAAGGCCTAGGGGAAAAATACACATACCTTTGTAATCGCGCGAGTTTCCACTTTCAGATGCAACAGGAATTTCTCGAGTTCGTCTATCCGTTCGCGAGATATGGGACTTTGAAGTTAAGGAATGGCTGAGAAACCCTCAAAATTTTTGCAAGTCTGGTACTCGAAACCAATAACTACAAAGGCCTAGGGGAAAAACACACATATCTTTGTAATCGGGCGAGTATCTGCTTTCAGATGCAACAGGAATTTCTCGAGTTCGTCAATCCGTTCGCGAGATATGGGAGTTTGAAGTTAAGGAATGGTTGAGAAACCATCGAAATTTTCGCAATTCTGATGCTAGAAACGAATAACTGGAATGGCCTAGGGGGAAAATACACATACCTTTGTAATCGCGCGAGTTTCCACTTTCAGATGCAACAGGAATTTCTCGAGTTCGTCATTCCGTTCGCGAGATATGGGAGTTTGAAGATAAGGAATGCTTGAGAAACCACCAAAATTTTCGCAAGTCTGATACTCGAAACCAATAACTACAAAGGCCTAGGGGAAAAATGCACATACCTTTGTAATCGGGAGAGTTTCCACTTTCAGATGCGACAGGAATTTCTCGAGTTCGTCATCCGTTCGCGAGATATGGGAGTTCGAAGTTAAGGAATAGTTGAGAAACCATCAAAACTTTCGCAATTCTGATACTCGAAACCAATAACTGGAATGGCCTAGGGGAAAAGTACACATACCTTTGTAATCAAGCGAGTTTCCACTTTCAGATGCAACTGGAATTTCTCGAGTTCGTCAATCCGTTCGCGAGATATGGGAGTTTGAAGTTAAGGAATGCTTGAGAAACCATCAAAATTTTCGCAAGTCTGATACTCGAAACCAATAACTACAGAGGCCTAGGGGAAAAATGCACATACCTTTGTAATCGGGCGCGTTTCCACTTTCAGATGCAACAGGAGTTTCTCGAGTTCGTCAATCCGTTCGCGAGATATGGGAGTTTGATGTTAAGGAATGGTTGAGAAACCCTCAAAATTTTTGCAAAACTGATACTCGAAACCAATAACTACAAATGCCTAGGGGAAAAACACACATATCTTTGTAATCGGGCGAGTATCTGCTTTCAGATGCAACAGGAATTTCTCGAGTTCGTCATTTCGTTCGCGATATATGGGAGTTTGAAGTTAAGGAATGCTTGAGAAACCCTCAAAATTTTCGCAAGTCTGATACTCGAAACCAATAACTACAAATGCATAGGGGAAAAATACACATACTTTTGTAATCGCGCGAGTTTCCACTTTCAGATGCAACAGGAATTTCTCGAGTTCGTCATTCCGTTTCCATGATATGGGAGTTTGAAGTTAAGGAATGGTTGAGAAACCATCAAAATTCTCGCAATTCTGATACTCGAAACCAATAACTACAATGGCCTAGGGGAAAATACACATACCGTTGTAATCGGGCGAGTTTCTGCTTTCAGATGCAACAGGAATTTCTCGAGTTCGTCAATCCGTTCGCGACATATGGGAGTTTAAAGTTAAGGAATGGTTGCGAAACCCTCAAAATTTTTGCAAGTCTGATACTCGAAACCAATAACTACAAAGGCCTAGGGGAAAAACACACATATCTTTGTAATCGGGCGAGTTTCTGCATTCAGATGCAACAGGAATTTCTCGAGTTCGTCATCCCGTTCGCGAGATATGGGAATTTGAAGTTAAGGAATGCTTAAGAAACCATCAAAATTTTCGCAACTCTGATACTCGAAACCAATAACTACAATGGCCTAGGGTGAAAAGTACACACACCATTGTAATCTTGCGAGTTTCTACTTTCAGATGCAACAGGAATTTCTCGATTTCGTCATTCCGTTCGCGAGATATGGGAGTTTGAAGTTAAGGAATTGTTGAGAAGCCATCAAAATTTTCGCAAGTCTGATACTCCAAACCAATAACTACAAAGACCTAGGGGAAAAATACACATACTTTTGTAATCGCGCGAGTTTCCACTTTCAGATGCAACAGGAATTTCTCGAGTTCGTCATTCCGTTCGCGAGATATGGGAGTTTGAAGTTAAGGAATGGTTGAGAAACCATCAAAATTCTCGCAATTCTGATACTCGAAACCATAAACTACAATGGCCTAGGGGCAAAATACACATACCTTTGTAATCGGGCGAGTTTCCACTTTCAGATGCAAGAGGAATTTCTCGAGTTCGTCAATCCGTTCGCGAGATATGGGAGTTTGAAGTTAAGGAATGGTTGAGAAACCCTCAAAATTTTTGCAAGTCTGATACTCGAAACCAATAACTACAAAGCCTAGGGGAAAAACACACATATCTTTGTAATCGGGCGAGTATCTGCTTTCAGATGCACCAGGAATTTCTCGAGTTCGTCATCCCGTTCGCGAGATATGGGAGTTTGAAGTTAAGGAATGCTTGAGAAACCATCAAAATTTTCGCAACTCTGATACTCGAAACCAATAACTACAATGGCCTAGGGGAAAAATACACATACCGTTGTAATCGGGCTAGTTTCTGCTTTCGGATGCAACAGGAATTTGTCTAGTTCGTCAATCCATTCGCGAGATATGGGAGCTTGAAGTTAAGGAATGCTTGAGAAACCATCAAAATTATCGCAAGTCTGATACTCGAAACCAATAACTACAAAGGCCTAGGGGAAAAATACACGTACAGTTGTAATTGGGCGAGTTTCTGCTTTCAGATGCAATAGGAAATTCTCGAGTTCGTCAATCCGTTCGCGAGATATGGGAGTATGCAGTTAAGGAATGGTTGAGAAACCATCACAATTTTCGCAAGTCTGGTACTCGAAACCAATAACTACTATGGCCTAGGGGTAAAGTACACACACCATTGTAATCGGGCCAGTTTCTACTTTCAGATACAACAGGAATTTCTCGAGTTCGTCAATGCGTTCGCGAGATATGGGAGTTTGAAGTTAAGGAATGGTTGAGAAACCTTCAAAATTTTCGCTGGTCTGATACTCGAAACCAATAACTACAATGGCCTAGGGGAAAAATACACATACCGTTGTAATCGGGCGAGTTTCTGCTTTCAAATGCAACAGGAATTTCTCGAGTTCGACATTCCGTTCGCGAGATATGGGAGTTTGAAGTTAAGGAATGGTTGAGAAACCACCGAAATTTTCGCAATTCTGATGTTAGAAACGAATAACTGGAATGGCCTAGGGGGAAAATACACATACCTTTGTAATCGCGCGAGTTTCCACTTTCAGATGCAACAGGAATTTCTCGAGTTCGTCATTCCGTTCGCGAGATATGGGAGTTTGAAGTTAAGGAATGGTTGAGAAACCATCAAAATTCTCGCAATTCTGATACTCGAAACCATAAACTACAATGGCCTAGGGGAAAAACACACATACCTTTGTAATCGGGCGAGTATCTGCTTTCAAATGCAACAGGAATTTCTCGAGTTCGTCATCCCGTTCGCGAGATATGGGAGTTTGAAGTTAAGGAATGCTTGAGAAACCATCAAAATTATCGCAAGTCTGATACTCGAAACCAATAACTACAAAGGCCTAGGGGAAAAATACACGTACAGTTGTAATTGGGCGAGTTTCTGCTTTCAGATGCAATAGGAAATTCTCGAGTTCGTCAATCCGTTCGCGAGATATGGGAGTATGCAGTTAAGGAATGGTTGAGAAACCATCACAATTTTCGCAAGTCTGGTACTCGAAACCAATAACTACTATGGCCTAGGGGTAAAGTACACACACCATTGTAATCGGGCCAGTTTCCACTTTCAGATGCAAGAGGAATTTCTCGAGTTCGTCAATCCGTTCGCGAGATATGGGAGTTTGAAGTTAAGGAATGGTTGAGAAACCCTCAAAATTTTTGCAAGTCTGATACTCGAAACCAATAACTACAAAGGCCTAGGGGAAAGACACACATACCTTTGTAATCGGGCGAGTATCTGCTTTCAGATGCACCAGGAATTTCTCGAGTTCGTCATCCCGTTCGCGAGATATGGGAGTTTGAAGTTAAGGAATGCTTGAGAAACCATCAAAATTTTCGCAACTCTGATACTCGAAACCAATAACTACAATGGCCTAGGGGAAAAATACACGTACAGTTGTAATTGGGCGAGTTTCTGCTTTCAGATGCAATAGGAAATTCTCGAGTTCGTCAATCCGTTCGCGAGATATGGGAGTATGCAGTTAAGGAATGGTTGAGAAACCATCACAATTTTCGCAAGTCTGGTACTCGAAACCAATAACTACTGTGGCCTAGGGGTAAAGTACACACACCATTGTAATCGGGCCAGTTTCTACTTTCAGATACAACAGGAATTTCTCGAGTTCGTCAATGCGTTCGCGAGATATGGGAGTTTGAAGTTAAGGAATGGTTGAGAAACCCTCAAAATTTTTGCAAGTCTGATACTCGAAACCAATAACTACAAAGGCCTAGGGGAAAAACACACATACCTTTGTAATCGGGCGAGTATCTGCTTTCAAATGCAACAGGAATTTCTCGAGTTCGACATTCCGTTCGCGAGATATGGGAGTTTGAAGTTAAGGAATGGTTGAGAAGCCATCAATATTTCGCAATTCTGGTGCTAGAAACCAACAACTACACTGGCCTAGGGGAAAAACACACATACCGTTGTTATCGGGAGAGCTCCTACTTTCACATGCAACAGAAATATCTCGAGTTCGTCATACCGTTCGCGAGATATGGGTGTTTGAAGTTATGTAATGCTCGAGAAACCATCAAAATTTTCGCAAGTCTGATACTCGAAACCAAGAACTACAAAGGCCTAGGTCAAAAATACACGTATTGTTGTAATCGGGCGTGTTTCTGCTTTCAGATGCAACAGGAATTTCTCGAGTTCGTCAATCCGTTCGCGAGATATGGGAGTATGAAGTTCAGGAATGTTTGAGATACCATCAAAATTTTCGCAAGTCTGATACTCCAAACCAATAACTACAATGGCCTAGGGGAAAGATACACATGCCGTTGTAATCGGGCGAGTTTCTGATTTCAGATGCAACAGAAATATCTCGAGTTCGTCATACCGTTCGCGAGATATGGGTGTTTGAAGTTATGTAATGCTGGAGAAACCATCAAAATTTTCGCAAGTCTGATACTCGAAACCAAGAACTACAAAGGCCTAGGTCAAAAATACACGTATTGTTGTAATCAGGCGTGTTTCTGCTTTCAGATGCAATTGGAAATTCTCGAGTTCGTCAATCCATTCGCGAGATATGGTAGTTTGAAGTTAAGGAATGGTTGAGAAACCATCAAAATTTTCGCAAGTTTGATACTCGAAACCAATAACTACAAAGGCCTAGGGGAAAAATACACACACCGTTGTAATCGGGCGAGTTTCTGCTTTCAGATGCAACAGGAATTTCTCGAGTTCGTCAATCCGTTCGCGAGATATGGGAGTTTGAAGTTAAGGAATTGTTGAGAAACCTTCAAAATTTTCGCTGGTCTGATACTCTAAACCAATAACTACAATGGCCTAGGGGAAAAATACACATACCGTTGTAATCGGGCGAGTTTCTGCTTTCAAATGCAACAGGAATTTCTCGAGTTCGTCAATCCGTTCGCGAGATATGGGAGCTTGAAGTTAAGGAATGCTTGAGAAACCATCAAAATCTTCGCTGTTCTGATACTCGAAACCAATAACTGGAATGGCCTAGGGGTAAAGTACACGTACCATTGTAATCGGGCGAGTGTCTGCTTTCAGATGCAATAGGAAATTCTCGAGTTCGTCAATCCGTTCGCGAGATATGGGAGTATGAAGTTAAGGAATGGTTGAGAAACCATCACAATTTTCGCAAGTCTGATACTCGAAACCAATAACTACTATGGCCTAGGGTAAAAATACACGTACCGTTGTAATCGGGCGAGTTTCTGCTTTCAGATGCAACAGGAATTTCTCGAGTTCGTCAATCCGTTCGCGAGATATGGGAGTTTGAAGTTAAGGAATGGTTGAGAAACCATCAAAATCTTCCCTGGTCGGATACTTGAAACCAATAACTGGAATTGCCTAGGGGTAAAGTACACACACCATAGTAAACGGGCCAGTTTCTACTTTCAGATACAACAGGAATTTCTGGAGTTCGTCAATGCGTTCGCGAGATATGGGGCTTTGAAGTTAAGGAATGGCTGAGAAACCATCAAAATTTTCGCAAGTCTGATACTCGAAACCAATAACTACAAAGGCCTTGCGAAAAAATACACACACCGTTGTAATCGGGCGAGTTTCTGTTTTCAGGTGCAACAGGAATTTCTCGAGTTCGTCAATCCGTTCGCGAGATATGGGAGCTTGAAGTTAAAGAATGCTTGAGAAACCGTCAAAATCATCGCTGGTCTGATAGTCGAAACCAATAACTGGAATGGCCTAGGGGTAAAGTACACACACCATTGTAATTGGGCCAGTTTCTACTATCAGATACAACAGGAATTTCTCGAGTTCGTCAATGCGTTCGCGAGATATGGGAGTTTGAAGATAAGGAATGCTTGAGAAACCATCAAAATTTTCGCAAGTCTAATACTCGAAACCAATAACTACAAAGGCCTAAGGGAAAAATACACATACCGTTGTAATCGGGGAGTTTCTGCTTTCAGTTGCAACAGGAATTTCTCGAGTTCGTCAATCCGTTCGCGAGATATGGGAGTTTGAAGTTAAGGAATGGTTGAGAAACCTTCAAAATTTTCGCTGCTCTGATACTCGAAACCAATAACTGGAATGGCCTAGGGGGAAAGCACACACCATTGTAATCGGGCCAGTTTCTACTTTCAGATGCAACTGGAATTTCTCGAGTTCGTCAATGCGTTCGCGAGATATGGGAGTTTGAAGTTAAGGAATGCTTGAGAAACCATCAAAATTTTCGCAATTCTGATACTCGTAACCATAACTGGAATGGCCTAGGGGAAAAGTACACATACCTTTGTAATCGAGCGAGTTTCCACTCTCAGATGCAACAGGAATTTCTCGAGTTCGTCATTTCGTTCGCGAGATATGGGAGTTTGAAGTTAAGGAATGGTTGAGAAACCCTCAAAATTTTTGAAAGTATGATTCTCGAAACCAATAACTACAAAGGCCTAGGGGAACATACACACACCTTTGTAATCGGGCGCGTTTCCACTTTCAGATGCAACAGGAATTTCTCAAGTTCGTCAATCCGTTCGCGAGATATGGGAGTTTGCAGTTAAGGAATGGTTGAGAAACCATCGAAATTTTCGCAATTCTGATGCTAGAAACGAATAACTGGAATGGCCTAGGGGGAAAATGCACATACCTTTGTAATCGGGCGTGTTTCCACTTTCAGATGCAACAGGAATTTCTCGAGTTCGTCAATCCGTTCGCGAGATATGGGAGTTTGAAGTTAAGGAATGGTTGATGAACGCTCAAAATTTTAGCATGTCTGATACTCGAAACCAATAACTACAAAGGCCTAGGGGAAAAATACACATACCTTTGTAATCGCGCGAGTTTCCACTTTCAGATGCAACAGGAATTTCTCGAGTTCGTCATTCCGTTCGCGAGATATGGGAGTTTGAAGATAAGGAATGCTTGAGAAACCATCAAAATTTTCGCAAGTCTGATACTCGAAACCAATAACTACAAAGGCCTAGCGGAAAAATGCACATACCTTTGTAATCGGGAGAGTTTCCACTTTCAGATGCGACAGGAATTTCTCGAGTTCGTCAATCCGTTCGCGAGATATGGGAGTTCGAAGTTAAGGAATAGTTGAGAAACCATCAAAACTTTCGCAATTCTGATACTCGAAACCAATAACTGGAATGGCCTAGGGGAAAAGTACACATACCTTTGTAATCAAGCGAGTTTCCACTTTCAGATGCAACTGGAATTTCTCGAGTTCGTCAATCCGTTCGCGAGATATGGGAGTTTGAAGTTAAGGAATGCTTGAGAAACCATCAAAATTTTCGCAAGTCTGATATTCGAAACCAATAACTACAAAGGCCTAGGGGGAAAATGCACATACCTTTGTAATCGGGCGAGTTTCCACTTTCAGATGCAACAGGAATTTCTCGAGTTCGTCAATCCGTTCGCTAGATATGGGAGTTTGAATTTAAGGAATGGTTGAGAAACCCTCAAAATTTTTGCAAGTCTGGTACTCGAAACCAATAACTACAAATGCCTAGGGGGAAAACACACATATCTTTGTAATCGGGCGAGTATCTGCTTTCAGATGCAACAGGAATTTCTCGAGTTCGTCAATTCGTTCGCGAGATATGGGAGTTTGAAGTTAAGGAATGCTTGAGAAACCATCAAAATTTTCGCAAGTCTGATACTCGAAACAAATAACTACAAAGGCCTAGGGGAAAAATGCATATACCTTTGTAATCGCTCGAGTTTCCACTTTCAGATGCAACAGGAATTTCTCGAGTTCGTCAATCCGTTCGCGAGATATGGGAGTTTGAAGTTAAGGAATGGTTGAGAAACCATCGAAATTTTCGCAATTCTGATGCTATAAACGAATAACTGGAATGGCCTAGGGGAAAAACACACACATCTTTGTAATCGGGCGAGTTTCTACTTTCAGATGCAACAGGAATTTCTCGAGTTCGTCAATCTATTCGCGAGATATGGGAGTTTGAAGTTAACGAATGGTTGAGAAACCCTCAAAATTTTCGCAAGTCTGATACTCGAAATCAATAACTACAAAGGCCTAGGGGAAAAATGCACATACCATTCTAATCGGGGGAGTTTCCACTTTCAGATGCAACAGGAATTTCTCGAGTTCGTCAATCCGTTCGCGAGATATGGGAGTTTGAAGTTAAGGAATGGTTGAGAAACCATCGAAATTTTCGCAATTCTGATGCTAGAAACGAATAACTGGAATGGCCTAGGGGGAAAATGCACATACCTTTGTAATCGGGCGAGTTTCCACTTTCAGATGCAACAGGAATTTCTCGAGTTCGTCAATCCGTTCGCGAGATATGGGAGTTTGAAGTTAAGGAATGGTTGAGGAACGCTCAAAATTTTAGCATGTCTGATACTCGAAACCAATAACTACAAAGGCCTAGGGGAAAAATGCACATACCTTTGTAATCGGGAGAGTTTCCACTTTCAGATGCGACAGGAATTTCTCGAGTTCGTCAATCCGTTCGCGAGATATGGGAGTTTGAAGTTAAGGAATGGTTGAGAAACCCTCAAAATTTTCGCAAGTCTGATATTCGCAACCAATAACTACAAAGGCCTAGGGGAAAAATACACATACCTTTGTAATCGAGCGAGTTTCCACTCTCAGATGCAACAGGAATTTCTCGAGTTCGTCATTTCGTTCAAGAGATATGGGAGTTTGAAGTTAAGGAATGCTTGAGAAACCATCAAAATTTTCGCAATTCTGATACTCGTAACCATAACTGGAATGGCCTAGGGTAAAAGTACACATACCCTTGTAATCGGGCGAGTTACCAGTTTCAGATGCAACAGGAATTTCTCGAGTTCATCATCCCGTTCGCGAGATATGGGAGTTCGAAGTTAAGGAATAGTTGAGAAACCATCAAAATTTTCGCAATTCTGATACTCGAAACCAATAACTGGAATGGCCTAGGCGAAAAGTACACAAACCTTTGTAACCGCGCGAGTTTCCACTTTCAGATGCAACAGGAATTTCTCGAGTTCGTCAATCCGTTCGCGAGATTTGGGAGTTTGAAGATAAGGAATGCTTGAGAAACCATCAAAATTTTCGCAATTCTGATACTCGAAACCAATAACTGGAATGGCCTAGGGGAAAAGTACACATACCTTTGTAATCAAGCGAGTTTCCACTTTCAGATGCAACTGGAATTTCTCGAGTTCGTCAATCCGTTCGCGAGATATGGGAGTTTGAAGTTAAGGAATGCTTGAGAAACCATCAAAATTTTCGCAAGTCTGATACTCGAAACCAATAACTACAGAGGCCTGGGGGAAAAATGCACATACCTTTGTAATCGGGCGCGTTTCCACTTTCAGATGCAACAGGAATTTCTCGAGTTCGTCAATCCGTTCGCGAGATATGGGAGTTTAATGTTAAGGAATGTTTGAGAAACCCTCAAAATTTTTGCAAGACTGATACTCGAAACCAGTAATTACAAATGCCTAGGGGAAAAACACACATATCTTTGTAATCGGGCGAGTATCTGCTTTCAGATGCAACAGGAATTTCTCGAGTTCGTCATTTTGTTCTCGATATATGGGAGTTTGAAGTTAAGGAATGCTTGAGAAACCCTCAAAATTTTTGAAAGTATGATACTCGAAACCAATAACTACAAAGGCCTAGGGGGAAAATGCACATACCTTTGTAATCGGGCGAGTTTCCACTTTCAGATGCAACAGGAATTTCTCGAGTTCGTCAATCCGTTCGTGAGATATGGGAGTTTGAAGTTAAGGAATGGTTGAGAAACCATCGAAATTTTCGCAATTCTGATGCTAGAAACGAATAACTGGAATGGCCTAGGGGGAAAATGCACATACCTTTGTAATCGGGCGAGTTTCCACTTTCAGATGCAACAGGAATTTCTCGAGTTCGTCAATCCGTTCGCGAGATATGGGAGTTTGAATTTAAGGAATGGTTGAGAAACCCTCAAAATTTTTGCAAGTCTGGTACTCGAAACCAATAACTACAAATGCCTAGGGGGAAAACACACATATCTTTGTAATCGGGCGAGTATCTGCTTTCAGATGCAACAGGAATTTCTCGATTTCGTCAATTCGTTCGCGAGATATGGGAGTTTGAAGTTAAGGAATGCTTGAGAAACCATCAAAATTTTCGCAAGTCTGATACTCGAAACAAATAACTACAAAGGCCTAGGGGAAAAATGCATATACCTTTGTAATCGCTCGAGTTTCCACTTTCAGATGCAACAGGAATTTCTCGAGTTCGTCAATCCGTTCGCGAGATATGGGAGTTTGAAGTTAAGGAATGGTTGAGAAACCATCGAAATTTTCGCAATTCTGATGCTATAAACGATTAACTGGAATGGCCTAGGGGAAAAACACACACAGCTTTGTAATCGGGCGAATTTCTACTTTCAGATGCAACAGGAATTTCTCGAGTTCGTCAATCTGTTCGCGAGATATGGGAGTTTGAAGTTGACGAATGGTTGAGAAACCCTCAAAATTTTCGCAAGTCTGATACTCGAAACCAATAACTACAAAGGCCTAGGGGAAAAATGCACATACCATTCTAATCGGGGGAGTTTCCACTTTCAGATGCAACAGGAATTTCTCGAGTGCGTCATTCCGTTCGCGAGATATGGGAGTTTGAAGTTAAGGAATGGTTGAGAAACCATCAAATTTCTCGCAATTCTGATACTCGAAACCAATAACTACAAAGGCCTAGGGGAAAATACACACACCTTTGTAATCGGGCGCGTTTCCACTTTCAGATGCAACAGGAATTTCTCAAGTTCGTCAATCCGTTCGCGAGATATGGGAGTTTGCAGTTAAGGAATGGTTGAGAAACCATCGAAATTTTCGCAATTCTGATGCTAGAAACGAATAACTGGAATGGCCTAGGGGAAAAATGCACATATCTTTGTAATCGGGCGAGTTTCCACTTTCAGATGCAACAGCAATTTCTCGAGTTCGTCATTCCGTTCACGAGATATGGGAGTTTGAAGTTAAGGAATGGTTGAGAAACCCTCAAAATTTTTGAAAGTATGATACTCGAAACCAATAACTACAAAGGCCTAGGGGGAAAATGCACATACCTTTGTAATCGGGCGAGTTTCCACTTTCAGATGCAACAGGAATTTCTCGAGTTCGTCAATCCGTTCGCGAGATATGGGAGTTTGAAGTTAAGGAATGGTTGAGAAACCCTCAAAATTTTCGCAAGTCTGATATTCGCAACCAATAACTACAAAGGCCTAGGGGAAAAATACACATACCTTTGTAATCGAGCGAGTTTCCACTCTCAGATGCAACAGGAATTTCTCGAGTTCGTCATTTCGTTCAAGAGATATGGGAGTTTGAAGTTAAGGAATGCTTGAGAAACCATCAAAATTTTCGCAATTCTGATACTCGTAACCATAACTGGAATGGCCTAGGGGAAAAGTACACATACCTTTGTAATCGGGCGAGTTACCAGTTTCAGATGCAACAGGAGTTTCTCGAGTTCATCATCCCGTTCGCGAGATATGGGAGTTCGAAGTTAAGGAATAGTTGAGAAACCATCAAAATTTTCGCAATTCTGATACTCGAAACCAATAACTGGAATGGCCTAGGCGAAAAGTACACAAACCTTTGTAACCGCGCGAGTTTCCACTTTCAGATGCGACAGGAATTTCTCGAGCTCGTCAATCCCTTCGCGAGATTTGGGAGTTTGAAGATAAGGAATGCTTGAGAAACCATCAAAATTTTCGCAATTCTGATACTCGAAACCAATAACTGGAATGGCCTAGGGGAAAAGTACACATACCTTTGTAATCAAGCGAGTTTCCACTTTCAGATGCAACTGGAATTTCTCGAGTTCGTCAATCCGTTCGCGAGATATGGGAGTTTGAAGTTAAGGAATGCTTGAGAAACCATCAAAATTTTCGCAAGTCTGATACTCGAAACCAATAACTGCAGAGGTCTGGGGGAAAAATGCACATACCTTTGTAATCGGGCGCGTTTCCACTTTCAGATGCAACAGGAATTTCTCGAGTTCGTCAATCCGTTCGCGAGATATGGGAGTTTGATGTTAAGGAATGGTTGAGAAACCCTCAAAATTTTTGCAAGGCTGATACTCGAAACCAGTAATTACAAATGCCTAGGGGAAAAACACACATATCTTTGTAATCGGGCGAGTATCTGCTTTCAGATGCAACAGGAATTTCTCGAGTTCGTCATTTCGTTCTCGATATATGGGAGTTTGAAGTTAAGGAATGCTTGAGAAACCCTCAAAATTTTTGAAAGTATGATACTCGAAACCAATAACTACAAAGGCCTAGGGGGAAAATGCACATACCTTTGTAATCGGGCGAGTTTCCACTTTCAGATGCGACAGGAATTTCTCGAGTTCGTCAATCCGTTCGCGAGATATGGGAGTTTGAAGTTAAGGAATGGTTGAGAAACCCTCAAAATTTTCGCAAGTCTGATATTCGCAACCAATAACTACAAAGGCCTAGGGGAAAAATACACATACCTTTGTAATCGAGCGAGTTTCCACTCTCAGATGCAACAGGAATTTCTCGAGTTCGTCATTTCGTTCAAGAGATATGGGAGTTTGAAGTTAAGGAATGCTTGAGAAACCATCAAAATTTTCGCAATTCTGATACTCGTAACCATAACTGGAATGGCCTAGGGGAAAAGTACACATACCTTTGTAATCGGGCGAGTTACCAGTTTCAGATGCAACAGGAATTTCTCGAGTTCATCATCCCGTTCGCGAGATATGGGAGTTCGAAGTTAAGGAATAGTTGAGAAACCATCAAAATTTTCGCAATTCTGATACTCGAAACCAATAACTGGAATGGCCTAGGCGAAAAGTACACAAACCTTTGTAACCGCGCGAGTTTCCACTTTCAGATGCAACAGGAATTTCTCGAGTTCGTCAATCCGTTCGCGAGATTTGGGAGTTTGAAGATAAGGAATGCTTGAGAAACCATCAAAATTTTCGCAAGTCTGATACTCGAAACCAATAACTACAAAGGCCTAGGGGAAAAATGCACATACCTTTGTAATCGGGAGAGTTTCCACTTTCAGATGCGACAGGAATTTCTCGAGTTCGTCAATCCGTTCGCGAGATATGGGAGTTCGAAGTTAAGGAATAGTTGAGAAACCATCAAAACTTTCGCAATTCTGATACTCGAAACCAATAACTGGAATGGCCTAGGGGAAAAGTACACATACCTTTGTAATCAAGCGAGTTTCCACTTTCAGATGCAACTGGAATTTCTCGAGTTCGTCAATCCGTTCGCGAGATATGGGAGTTTGAAGTTAAGGAATGGTTGAGAAACCATCGAAATTTTCGCAATTCTGATGCTAGAAACGAATAACTGGAATGGCCTAGGGGGAAAATGCACATACCTTTGTAATCGGGCGAGTTTCCACTTTCAGATGCAACAGGAATTTCTCGAGTTCGTCGATCCGTTCGCGAGATATGGGAGTTTGAAGTTAAGGAATGGTTGAGGAACGCTCAAAATTTTAGCATGTCTGATACTCGAAACCAATAACTACAAAGGCCTAGGGGAAAAATGCACATACCTTTGTAATCGGGAGAGTTTCCACTTTCAGATGCGACAGGAATTTCTCGAGTTCGTCAATCCGTTCGCGAGATATGGGAGTTTGAAGTTAAGGAATGGTTGAGAAACCCTCAAAATTTTCGCAAGTCTGATATTCGCAACCAATAACTACAAAGGCCTAGGGGAAAAATACACATACCTTTGTAATCGAGCGAGTTTCCACTCTCAGATGCAACAGGAATTTCTCGAGTTCGTCATTTCGTTCAAGAGATATGGGAGTTTGAAGTTAAGGAATGCTTGAGAAACCATCAAAATTTTCGCAATTCTGATACTCGTAACCATAACTGGAATGGCCTAGGGGAAAAGTACACATACCTTTGTAATCGGGCGAGTTACCAGTTTCAGATGCAACAGGAATTTCTCGAGTTCATCATCCCGTTCGCGAGATATGGGAGTTCGAAGTTAAGGAATAGTTGAGAAACCATCAAAATTTCGCAATTCTGATACTCGAAACCAATAACTGGAATGGCCTAGGCGAAAAGTAAACAAACCTTTGTAACCGCGCGAGTTTCCACTTTCAGATGCAACAGGAATTTCTCGAGTTCGTCAATCCGTTCGCGAGATTTGGGAGTTTGAAGATAAGGAATGCTTAAGAAACCATCAAAATTTTCGCAAGTCTGATACTCGAAACCAATAACTACAAAGGCCTAGGGGAAAAATGCACATACCTTTGTAATCGGGAGAGTTTCCACTTTCAGATGCGACAGGAATTTCTCGAGTTCGTCAATCCGTTCGCGAGATATGGGAGTTCGAAGTTAAGGAATAGTTGAGAAACCATCAAAACTTTCGCAATTCTGATACTCGAAACCAATAACTGGAATGGCCTAGGGGAAAAGTACACATACCTTTGTAATCAAGCGAGTTTCCACTTTCAGATGCAATTGGAATTTCTCGAGTTCGTCAATCCGTTCGCGAGATATGGGAGTTTGAAGTTAAGGAATGCTTGAGAAACCATCAAAATTTTCGCAAGTCTGATACTCGAAACCAATAACTACAGAGGCCTGGGGGAAAAATGCACATACCTTTGTAATCGGGCGCGTTTCCACTTTCAGATGCAACAGGAATTTCTCGAGTTCGTCAATCCGTTCGCGAGATATGGGAGTTTGATGTTAAGGAATGGTTGAGAAACCCTCAAAATTTTTGCAAGACTGATACTCGAAACCAGTAATTACAAATGCCTAGGGGAAAAACACACATATCTTTGTAATCGGGCGAGTATCTGCTTTCAGATGCAACAGGAATTTCTCGAGTTCGTCATTTCGTTCTCGATATATGGGAGTTTGAAGTTAAGGAATGCTTGAGAAACCCTCAAAATTTTCGCAAGTCTGATACTCGAATCCAATAACTACAAATGCATAGGGGAAAAATACACATACTTTTGTAATCGCGCGAGTTTCCACTTTCGGATGCAACGGGAATTTCTCGAGTTCGTCATTCCGTTTCCATGATATGGGAGTTTGAAGTTAAGGAATGGTTGAGAAACCGTCAAAATTCTCGCAATTCTGATACTCGAAACCAATAACTACAATGGCCTAGGGGAAAATACACATACCGTTGTAATCGGGCGAGTTTCTGCTTTCAGATGCAACAGGAATTTCTCGAGTTCGTTAATCCGTTCGCGAGATATGGGAGTTTAAAGTTAAGGAATGGTTGCGAAACCCTCAAAATTTTTGAAAGTCTTATACACGAAACCAATAACTACAAAGGCCTAGGGGAAAAACACACATATCTTTGTAATCGGGCGAGTTTCTGCTTTCAGATGCAACAGGCAATTCTCGCGTTCGTCAATCCGTTCGCGAGATATGGGTGTTTGAAGTTAAGGAATGGTTGAGAAACCATCAAAATTTTCGCAAGTCTGATACTCGAAACCAATAACTACAATGACCTAGAGGAAAAATACACGTACCGTTGTAATCGGGCGAGTTTCTGCTTTCAGATGCAACAGGAACTTCTCGCGTTCATCAATCCGTTCGCGAGATATGGGAGTTTGAAGTTTAGGAATGCTTGAGAAGCCATCAAAATTTTCGCAACTCTGATACTCGAAACCAATAACGACAATGGCCTAGGGTGAAAAGTACACACACCATTGTAATCGTGCGAGTTTCTCCTTTCAGATGCAACAGGAATTTCTCGAGTTCGTCATTCCGTTCGCGAGATATGGGAGTTTGAAGATAAGGAATGGTTGAGAAACCATCAAAATTTTCGCAAGTCTGATGCTCGAAACCAATAACTACAAAGGCCTAGGCGAAAAATACACATACTTTTGTAATCGCGCGAGTTTCCACTTTCAGATGCAACAGGAATTTCTCGAGTTCGTCATTCCGTTCGCGAAATATGGGAGTTTGAAGTTAAGGAATGGTTGAGAAACCATCAAAATTCTCGCAATTCTGATACTCGAAACCAATAACTACAATGGCCTAGGGGAAAAATACACATACCTTTGTAATCGGGCGAGTTTCCAGTTTCAGATGCAACAGGAATTTCTCGAGTTCGTCATCCCGTTCGCGAAATATGGGAGTCCGAACTTAAGGAATGGTTGAGAAGCCATCAAAATTTTCGCAATTCTGATACTCGAAACCAATAACTGGAATGTCCTAGGGGAAAGGTACACGCACCATTGTAATTGTGCGAGTTTCTACCTTCAGATGCAACAGGAATTTCTCGAGTTCGTCATTCCGTTCACGAGATAAGGGAGTTTGAAATTAGGGAATGGTTGAGAAACCATCAATATTTTCGCAAGTTTGATACTCGAAACCAATAACTACAAAGGCATTGGGGAAAAATGCACATACCTTTGTAATCGGGCTAGTTTCCACTTTCAGATGCAACAGGAATTTCTCGAGTTCGTCATTCCGTTCGCGAGATATGGGAGTTTGAAGTTATGGAATGCTTGAGATACCATCAAAATTTTCACAAGTCTAATACTCGAAACCAATAACCAGAAAGCCCTAGGGGAAAAATACACATACCGTTGTAATCGGGCGAGTTTCTGCTTTCAGATGCAGCAGGAATTTCTGGAGTTCGTCAATCCCTTCGCGAGATATGGGAGTTTGAAGCTAAGGAATGGTTGAGAAACCATCACAATCTTCGCTGGTCTGATACTCGAAACCAATAACTCGAATGGCCTAGGGGTAAAGTACACACACCATTGTAATCGGGCCAGTTTCTACTTTCAGATACAACAGGAATTTCTCGAGTTCGTCAATGCGTCCGCGAGATATGGGAGTTTGAAGATAAGGAATGGTTGAGAAACCATCAAAATTTTCGCATGTCTGATACTCGAAACCAATAACTACAGTGGCCTACGGGAAAAATACACATACCGTTGTAAGCGGGCGACTTTCTGCTGTCAGATGCAAAAGGAATTTCTCGAGTTCGTCAATCCGTTCACGAGATATGGAAGTTTGAAGTTAAGGAATGCTTGAGAAACCATCAAAATTTTCGCAAGTCTGATACTCGAAACCAATAACTACAAAGGCATAGGGGAAAAATGCACATACCTTTGTAATCGGGAGAGCTCCTACTTTCACATGCAACAGAAATTTCTCGAGTTCGTCAATCCGTTCGCGAGATATGGGAGTTTGAAGTTAAGGAATGGTTGAGAAGCCATCAATATTTCGCAATTCTGGTGCTAGAAACCAACAACTACAATGGCCTAGGGGAAAAACACACATACCGTTGTTATCGGGAGAGCTCCTACTTTCACATGCAACAGAAATTTCTCGAGTTCGTCATACCGTTCGCGAGATATGGGAGTTTGAAGTTATGTAATGCTTGGGAAACCATCAAAATTTTCGCAAGTCTGATACTCGAAACCAAGAACTACAAAGGCCTAGGTCAAAAATACACGTGTTGTTGTAATCGGGCGTGTTTCTGCTTTCAGATGCAACAGGAATTTCTCGAGTTCGTCAATCCGTTCGCGAGATATGGGAGCTTGAAATTAAGGAATACTTGAGAAACCATCAAAATTATTGCAAGTCTGATACTCTAAACCAATAACTACAAAAACATAGGGGAAAAATGCACATACCTTTGTAATCAGGCGTGTTTCTGCTTTCAGATGCAATTGGAAATTCTCGAGTTCGTCAATCCATTCGCGAGATATGGTAGTTTGAAGTTAAGGAATGGTTGAGAAACCATCAAAATTTTCGCAAGTCTGATACTCGAAACCAATAACTACAAAAACATAGGGGAAAAATGCACATACCTTTGTAATCAGGCGAGTTTCCACTTTCAGATGCAACAGGAATTTCTCGAGTTCGACATTCCGTTCGCGAGATATGGTAGTTTGAAGTTAAGGAATGGTTGAGAAACCATCAAAATTTTCGCAAGTCTGATACTCGAAACCAATAACTACAAAAACATAGGGCAAAAATGCACATACCTTTGTAATCAGGCGAGTTTCCACTTTCAGATGCAACAGGAATTTCTCGAGTTCGTCTATCCGTTCGCGAGATATGGGAGTTTGAAGTTAAGGAATGGCTGAGAAACCCTCAAAATTTTTGCAAGTCTGGTACTCGAAACCAATAACTACATAGGCCTAGGGGAAAAACACACATACCTTTGTAATCGGGCGAGTATCTGCTTTCACATGCAGCAGGAATTTCTCGAGTTCGTCAATCCGTTCGCGAGATATGGGAGTTTGAAGTTAAGGAATGGTTGAGAAACCCTCGAAATTTTCGCAAGTCTGATACTCGAATCCAATAACTACAAATGCATAGGGGAAAAATACACATACTTTTGTAATCGCGCGAGTTTCCACTTTCGGATGCAACACGAATTTCTCGAGTTCGTCATTCCGTTTCCATGATATGGGAGTTTGAAGTTAAGGAATGGTTGAGAAACCATCAAAATTCTCGCAATTCTGATACTCGAAACCAATAACTACAATGGCCTAGGGGAAAATACACATACCGTTGTAATCGGGCGAGTTTCTGCTTTCAGATGCAACAGGAAATTCTCGCGTTCATCAATCCGTTCTCGAGATATGGGAGTTTGAAGTTAAGGAATGCTTGAGAAACCATCAAAATTTTCGCAAGTCTGATACTCGAAACCAATAACTACAAAGGCATAGGGGAAAAATGCACATACCTTTGTAATCGGGAGAGCTCCTACTTTCACATGCAACAGAAATTTCTCGAGTTCGTCAATCCGTTCGCGAGATATGGGAGTTTGAAGTTAAGGAATGGTTGAGAAGCCATCAATATTTCGCAATTCTGGTGCTAGAAACCAACAACTACAATGGCCTAGGGGAAAAACACACATACCGTTGTTATCGGGAGAGCTCCTACTTTCACATGCAACAGAAATTTCTCGAGTTCGTCATACCGTTCGCGAGATATGGGAGTTTGAAGTTATGTAATGCTTGAGAAACCATCAAAATTTTCGCAAGTCTGATACTCGAAACCAAGAACTACAAAGGCCTAGGTCAAAAATACACGTGTTGTTGTAATCGGGCGTGTTTCTGCTTTCAGATGCAACAGGAATTTCTCGAGTTCGTCAATCCGTTCGCGAGATATGGGAGTATGAAGTTAAGGAATGTTTGAGAAACCATCAAAATTTTCACAAGTCTGATACTCCAAACCAATAACTACAATGGCCTAGGGGAAAAATGCACATACCTTTGTAATCAGGCGTGTTTCTGCTTTCAGATGCAATTGGAAATTCTCGAGTTCGTCAATCCATTCGCGAGATATGGTAGTTTGAAGTTAAGGAATGGTTGAGAAACCTTCAAAATTTTCGCAAGTTTGATACTCGAAACCAATAACTACAAAGGCCTAGGGGAAAAATACACACAACGTTGTAATCGGGCGAGTTTCTGCTTTCAGATGCAACAGGAATTTCTCGAGTTCGTCAATCCGTTCGCGAGATATGGGAGTTTGAAGTTAAGGAATGGTTGAGAAACCATCACAATTTTCGCAAGTCTGATACTCGAAACCAATAACTACTATGGCCTAGGGTAAAAATACACGTACCGTTGTAATCGGGCGTGTTTCTGCTTTCAGATGCAACAGGAATTTCTCGAGTTCGTCAATCCGTTCGCGAGATATGGGAGTTTGAAGTTAAGGAATGGTTGAGAAACCATCAAAATCTTCCCTGGTCGGATACTTGAAACCAATAACTGGAATGGCCTAGGGGTAAAGTACACACACCATTGTAATCGGGCCAGTTTCTACTTTCAGGTACAACAGGAATTTCTGGAGTTCGTCAATGCGTTCGCGAGATATGGGACTTTGAAGTTAAGGAATGGTTGAGAAACCATCAAAATTTTCGCAAGTCTGATACTCGAAACCGATAACTACAAAGGCCTTGCGAAAAAATACACACACCGTTGTAATCGGGCGAGTTTCTGTTTTCAGATGCAACAGGAATTTCTCGAGTTCGTCAATTCGTTCGCGAGATGTGGGGGTTTGAAGTTAAGGAATGGTTGAAAAACCTTCAAAATTATCACTGGTCTGATACTCGAAACCAATAACTACAATGGCCTAGGGGAAAAATACACATACCGTTGTAATCGGGCGAGTTTCTGCTTTCAGATGCAACAGGAATTTCTCGAGTTCGTCAATCCGTTCGCGAGATATGGGAGCTTGAAGTTAAAGAATGCTTGAGAAACCGTCAAAATCATCGCTGGTCTGATAGTCGAAACCAATAACTGGAATGGCCTAGGGGTAAAGTACACACACCATTGTAATTGGGCCAGTTTCTACTATCAGATACAACAGAAATTTCTCGAGTTCGTCAATGCGTTCGCGAGATACGGGAGTTTGAAGATAAGGAATGCTTGAGAAACCATCAAAATTTTCGCAAGTCTAATACTCGAAACCAATAACTACAAAGGTCTAAGGGAAAAATACACATACCGTTGTATTCGGGGAGTTTCTGCTTTCAGATGCAACAGGAATTTCTCGAGTTCGTCAATCCGTTCGCGAGATATGGGAGTTTGAAGTTAAGGAATGGTTGAGAAACCTTCAAAATTTCCCCTGCTCTGATACTCGAAACCAATAACTGGAATGGCCTAGGGGTAAAGCACACACCATTGTAATCGGGCCAGTTTCTACTTTCAGATGCAACTGGAATTTCTCGAGTTCGTCAATGCGTTCGCGAGATATGGGAGTTTGAAGTTAAGGAATGGTTGAGAAACCATCAAAATTTTCGCTGGTGTGATACTCGAAACCAATAACTGGAATGGCCTAGGTAAAAAATAAACGTATCGTTGTAATCGGGCGTGTTGCTGCTTTCAGATGCAATAGGAAATTCTCGAGTTCGTCAATCCGTTCGCGAGATATGGGAGTATGAAGTTAAGGAATGGTTGAGAAACCATCACAATTTTCGCAAGTCTGATACTCGAAACCAATAACTACTATGGCCTAGGGTAAAAATACACGTACCGTTGTAATCGGGCGAGTTTCTGCTTTCAGATGCAACAGGAACTTCTCGAGTTCGTCATTCCGTTCGCGAGATATGGGAGTTTGAAGTTAAGGAATGGTTGAGAAACGATCAAAATCTTCCCTGGTCGGATACTCGAAACCAATAACTGGAATGGCCTAGGGGTAAAGTACACACACCATTCTAATCGGGCCAGTTTCTACTTTCAGATACAACAGGAATTTCTGGAGTTCGTCAATGCGTTCGCGAGATATGGGACTTTGAAGTTAAGGAATGGTTGAGAAACCATCAAAATTTTCGCAAGTCTGATACTCGAAACCAATAACTACAAAGGCCTTGCGAAAAATACACACAACGTTGTAATCGGGCGAGTTTCTGTTTTCAGATGCAACAGGAATTTCTCGAGTTCCTCAATCCGTTCGCGAGATGTGGGGCTTTGAAGATAAGGAATGCTTGAGAAACCATCAAAATTATCGCAAGTCTGATACTCAAAACCAATAACTACAGAGGCCTCGGGGAAAAATACACATACCGTTGAAAACGGGCGAGTTTCTGCTTTCAGATGCAATAGGAAATACTCGGGTTCGTCAATCAGTTCGCGAGATATGGGAGTTTGAAGTTAAGGAATGCTTGAGAAACCATCAAAATTTTCGCAAGTCTGATACTCGAAACCAATAACTACAAAGCCATAGGGGAAAAATGCACATACCTTTGTAATCAGGCTAGTTTCCACTTTCAGATGCAACAGGAATTTCTCGAGTTCGTCATTCCGTTCGCGAGATATGGGAGTTTGAAGTTAAGGTATGGTTGGGAAACCATCAAAATTTTCGCAATTCTGATGCTAGAAACCAATAACTACAATGGCCTAGGGGAAAAATACACATACCGTTGTAATCGGGCGTGTTTCTGCTTTCAGATGCAACAGGAATTTCTCGAGTTCAACAATCCGTTCGCGAGATATGGGAGTTTGAAGTTAAGGAATGGTTGAGAAACCATCAAAATTTTCGCAAGTCTGATACTCGAAACCAATAACTACAAAGGCATAGGGGAAAAATGCACATACCTTTGTAATCGGGCGAGTCTCCACTTTCAGATGCAACAGGATTTTCTCGAGTTCGTCATTCCGTTCGCGAGGTATAGGAGTTTGAAGTTAAGGAATGGTTGAGAAACCTTCAAAATTTTCGGTGGTCTGATACTCGAAACCAATAACTGGAATGGCCTAGGGCAAAAATGCACAAACCGTTGAAATCGGGCGAGTTTCTGCTTTCAGATGCAACAGGAATTTCTCGAGTTCAACAATCCGTTCGCGAGATATGGGAGCTTGAAGTTAAGGAATGCTTGAGAAACCATCAAAATCTTCGCTGGTCTGATACTCGAAACCAATAACTGGAATGGCCTAGGGGTAAAGTACACGTACCGTTGTAATCGGACGAGTGTCTGCTTTCAGATGCAATAGGAAATTCTCGAGTTCGTCAATCCGTTCGCGAGATATGGTAGATTGAAGTTAAGGAATGGTTGAGAAACCATCAAAATCTTCCCTGGTCGGATACTCGAAACCAATAACTGGATTGGCCTAGGGGTAAAGTACACACACCATTGTAATCGGGCCAGTTTCTACTTTCAGATACAACAGGAATTTCTGGAGTTCGTCAATGCGTTCGCGAGATATGGGACTTTGAAGTTAAGGAATGGTTGAGAAACCATCAAAATTTTCGCAAGTCTGATACTCGAAACCAATAACTACAAAGGCCTAGGGGAAAAATACACATACCGTTGTAATCGGGCGTGTTGCTGCTTTCAGATGCAATAGGAAATTCTCGAGTTCGTCAATCCGTTCGCGAGATATGGTAGTTTGAAGTTAAGGAATGTTTGAGAAACCATCAAAATTTTCGCAAGTCTGATACTCGAAACCAATAACTACTATGGCCTAGGGTAAAAATACACGTACCGTTGTAATCGGGCGAGTTTCTGCTTTCAGATGCAACAGGAATTTCTCGAGTTCGTCAATCCATTCGCGAGATATGGGAGTTTGAAGTTAAGGAATGGTTGAGAAACCATCAAAATCTTCCCTGGTCGGATACTCGAAACCAATAACTGGAATGGCCTAGGGGTAAAGTACACACACCATTGTAATCGGGCCAGTTTCTACTTTCAGATACAACAGGAATTTCTGGAGTTCGTCAATGCGTTCGCGAGATATGGGACTTTGAAGTTAAGGAATGGTTGAGAAACCATCAAAATTTTCGCAAGTCTGATACTCGAAACCAATAACTACAAAGGCCTTGCGAAAAAATACACACACCGTTGTAATCGGGCGAGTTTCTGTTTTCAGATGCAACATGAAGTTCTCGAGTTCGTCAATCCGTTCGCGAGATGTGGGGGTTTGAAGTTAAGGAATGGTTGAAAAACCTTCAAAATTTTCACTGATCTGATACTCGAAGCCAATAACTACAATGGCCTAGGGGAAAAATACACATACCGTTGTAATCGGGCGAGTTTCTGCTTTCAGATGCAACAGGAATTCCTCGACTTCGTCAATCCGTTCGCGAGATATGGGAGCTTGAAGTTAAAGAATGCTTGAGAAACCGTCAAAATCATCGCCGGTCTGATAGTCGAAACCAATAACTGGAATGGCCTAGGGGTAAAGTACACACACCATTGTAATTGGGCCAGTTTCTACTATCAGATACAACAGGAATTTCTCGAGTTCGTCAATGCGTTCGCGAGATATGGTAGTTTGAAGTTAAGGAATGGTTGAGACACCATCAAAATCTTCCCTGGTCGGATACTCGAAACCAATAACTGGATTGGCCTAGGGGTAAAGTACACACACCATTGTAATCGGGCCAGTTTCTACTTTCAGATACAACAGGAATTTCTGGAGTTCGTCAATGCGTTCGCGAGATATGGGACTTTGAAGTTAAGGAATGGTTGAGAAACCATCAAAATTTTCGCAAGTCTGATACTCGAAACCAATAACTACAAAGGCCTAGGGGAAAAATACACATACCGTTGTAATCGGGCGTGTTGCTGCTTTCAGATGCAATAGGAAATTCTCGAGTTCGTCAATCCATTCGCGAGATATGGGACTTTGAAGTTAAGAAATAGTTGAGAAACCATAACAATTTTCGCAATTCTGATGCCAGAAACCAATAACTACAAAGGCCTAGGGGGAAAACACACATATCTTTGTAATCGGGCGAGTTTCTACTTTTAGTTGCAACAGGAATTTCTCGAGATCGTCAATCCGTTCGGGAGATATGGGAGTTTGAAGTTAAGGAATGGTTGAGAAACCATCAAAATTTTCGCAAGTCTGATACTCGAAACCAATAACTACAATGGCCTAGGGGAAAAATGCACATACCGCTGAAATCGGGCGAGTTTCTGCTTTCAGATGCAACAGGAATTTCTCGGGTTCGTCAATCCGTTCGCGAGATATGGGAGTTTGAAGTTAAGGAATGGTTGAGAAACCTTCAAAATTTTCGCTGGTCTGATACTCGAAACCAATAACTGGAATGGCCTAGGTCAAAAATACACGTACCGTTGTAATCGGGCGTGTTTCTGCTTTCAGATGCAATAGGAAATTCTCGAGTTCGTCAATCCATTCGCGAGATATGGTAGTTTGAAGTTAAGGAATGGTTGAGAAACCATCAAAATTCTCGCAAGTTTGATACTCGAAACCAATAACTACCATGGCCTAGGGGAAAAATACACATACCGTTGTAATCGGGCGTGTTTCTGCTTTCAGATGCAATAGGAAATTCTCGAGTTCGTCAATCCATTCGCGAGATATGGTAGTTTGAAGTTAAGGAATGGTTGAAAAACCATCAAAATTTTCGCAAGTCTGATACTCGAAACCAATAACTAAAAAGGCATAGGGGAAAAATGCACATACCTTTGTAATCGGGCTAGTTTCCACTTTCAGATGCAACAGGAATTTCTCGACTTCGTCAATCCGTTCGCGAGATATGGGAGCTTGAAGTTAAAGAATGCTTGAGAAACCGTCAAAATCATCGCCGTTCTGATAGTCGAAACCAATAACTGGAATGGCCTAGGGGTAAAGTACACACACCATTGTAATTGGGCCAGTTTCTACTATCAGATACAACAGGAATTTCTCGAGTTCGTCAATGCGTTCGCGAGATATGGTAGTTTGAAGTTAAGGAATGGTTGAGAAACCATCAAAATCTTCCCTGGTCGGATACTCGAAACCAATAACTGGATTGGCCTAGGGGTAAAGTACACACACCATTGTAATCGGGCCAGCTTCTACTTTCAGATACAACAGGAATTTCTGGAGTTCGTCAATGCGTTCGCGAGATATGGGAGTTTGAAGTTAAGGAATGGTTGAGAAACCATCAAAATTTTCGCAAGTCTGATACTCGAAACCAATAACTACAATGGCCTAGGGGAAAAATGCACATACCGCTGAAATCGGGCGAGTTTCTGCTTTCAGATGCAACAGGAATATCTCGGGTTCGTCAATCCGTTCGCGAGATATGGGAGTTTGAAGTTAAGGAATGGTTGAGAAACCTTCAAAATTTTCGCTGGTCTGATACTCGAAACCAATAACTGGAATGGCCTAGGTCAAAAATACACGTACCGTTGTAATCGGGCGTGTTTCTGCTTTCAGATGCAATAGGAAATTCTCGAGTTCGTCAATCCATTCGCGAGATATGGTAGTTTGAAGTTAAGGAATGGTTGAGAAACCATCAAAATTTTCGCAAGTTTGATACTCGAAACCAATAACTACCATGGCCTAGGGGAAAAATACACATACCGTTGTAATCGGGCGTGTTTCTGCTTTCAGATGCAATAGGAAATTCTCGAGTTCGTCAATCCATTCGCGAGATATGGTAGTTTGAAGTTAAGGAATGGTTGAAAAACCATCAAAATTTTCGCAAGTCTGATACTCGAAACCAATAACTAAAAAGGCATAGGGGAAAAATGCACATACCTTTGTAATCGGGCTAGTTTCCACTTTCAGATGCAACAGGAATTTCTCGAGTTCGTCATTCCGTTCGCGAGATATGGGAGTATGAAGTTATGGAATGCTTGAGAAACCTTAAAAATTTTCGCAAGTCTAATACTCGAAACCAATAACTACAAAGGCCTAGGGGAAAAATACACATACCGTTGTAATCGGGCGAGTTTCTGCTTTCAGATGCAATAGGAAATTCTCGGGTTCGTCAATCCGTTCACGAGATATGGGAGTTTGAAGTTAAGGAATGGTTGAGAAAACTTCAAAATTTTCGCTGGTCTGATACGCGAAACCAATAACTACAAAGGCCTCGGGAAAAAATACTCGTACCGTTGTAAACGGGTGAGTTTCTGCTTTCAGATGCAACTGGAATGGTTGAGAAACATTCAAAATTTTCGCTGGTCCGATACTCGAAACCAATAACTACCATGGCCTAGGGGAAAAATACACATACCGTTGTAATCGGGCGTGTTTCTGCTTTCAGATTCAATAGGAAATTCTCGGGTTCGTCAATCCGTTCGCGAGATATGCGAGTTTGAAGTTAAGGTATGCTTGAGAAACCATCAAAATTTTCGCAAGTCTGATACTCGAAACCAATAACTACAATCGCCTAGGGGGAAAACCCAAACACCATTGTAATTGTGGGAGTTTCTACTTTCAGATGCAACAGGAATTTCTCGAGTTCGTCATTCCGTTCGCGAGATATGGGAGCTTGAAGTTAAGGAATGGTTGAGAAACCATCAAAATTTTCGCAAGTCTGATACTCGATACCAATAACTACAATGGCCTAGGGGAAAAATACACATACCGTTGTAATCGGGCGAGTTTCTGCTGTCAGATGAAACAGGAATTTCTCGAGTTCGTCATTCCGTTCGCGAGATATGGGAGTTTGAAGTTAAGGAATGGTTGAGAAACTATCAAAATTTTTGCAATTCTGATGGTAGAAACCAATAACTACAATGGCCTAGGGGAAAAATATATATACCGTTGTAATCGGGCGAGTTTCTGCTTTCAGATGCAACAGGAATTTCTCAAGTTCGTCAATCCGTTCGTTAGATATGGGAGTTTGAAGTTATGGAATGGTTGAGAAACCTTCAAAATTTTCGCTGGTCTGTTTCTCGAAACCAATAACTACAAAGGCATAGGGGGAAAATGTACATACCTTTGTAATCGAGCTAGTTTCCACTTTCAGATGCAACAGGAATTTCTCGAGTTCGTCATTCCGGTTGCGAGATATGGGAGTTTGAAGTTAAGGAATGGTTGAGATACCACCAAAATTTTCGCAAGTCTGATAGTCGAAACCAATAACTACAAAGGCCTAGGGGGAAAACACACATATCTTTGTATTCGGGCGAGTTTCTACTTTCAGTTGCAGCAGGAATTTCTCGAGATCGTCAATCCGTTCGGGAGATATGGGAGTTTGAAGTTAAGGAATGGTTGAGAAACCATCACAATTTTCGCAAGTCTGATACTCGAAACCAATAACTACTATGGCCTAGGGCAAAAATACACACACCGTTGTAATCGGGCGAGTTTCTGCTTTCAGATGCAACAGGAATTTCTCGAGTTCGTCAATCCGTGCGCGAGATATGGGAGTTTGAAGTTAAGGAATGGTTGAGAAACCTTCAAAATTTTCGCTGTTCTGATACTCGAAACCAATAACTGGAAAGGCCTAGGTCAAAAATACACGTACCGTTGTAAACGGGTGAGTTTCTGCTTTCAGATGCAATAGGAAATTCTCGAATTCGTCAATCCATTCGCGAGATATGGTAGTTTGAAGTTAAGGAATGGTTGAGAAACCATCAAAATTTTCGCAAGTTTGATACTCGAAACCAATAACTACAAAGGCCTAGGGGAAAAATACACACACCGTTGTAATCGGGCGAGTTTCTGCTTTCAGATGCAATAGGAATTCTCGAGTTCGTCATTCCGTTCGCGAGATATGGGAGTTTGAAGTTAAGGAATGGTTGAGAAACTTTCAAAATTTTCGCTGGTCTGATACTCGAAACCAATAAGTACAATGGCCAAGGGGAAAAATACACATGCTGTTGTAATCGGGCGAGTTTCTACTTTCAGATGCAACAGGAATTTCTCGAGTTCGTCAAACCGTGCGCGAGATATGGGAGTTTGAATTTAAGGAATGGTTGAGAAACCATCAAAATTTTAGCAAGTCTAATACTGGAAAACAATAACTACAACGGCCTGGGGCAAAAATACACATACCGTTATAATCGGGCGAGTTTCTGCTATCAGATGCAACAGGAATTTTTCGAGTTCGTCAATCCGTTCGCGAGATATGGGAGTTTGAAGTTAAGGAATGCTTGAGAAACCATCAAAATTTTCGCAAGTCTGATACTCGAAACCAATAACTACAAAGGCATATGGGAAAAATGCACATACCATTGTATTCGGGCTAGTTTCCACTTTCAGATGCAACAGGAATTTCTCGAGTTCCTCATTCCGTTCGCGAGATATGGGAGTTTGAAGTTAAGGAATGGTTGTGAAACCATCAAAATTTTTGCAATTCTGATGCTAGAAACAAATAACTACAAAGGCATAGGGGAAAAATGCACATACCTTTCTAATCGGGCTAGTTTCCACTTTCAGATGCAGCAGGAATTTCTCGAGTTCGTCAATCCGTTCGCGAGATATGGGAGTTTGAAGTTAAGGAATGTTTGAGAAACCATCAAAATTCTCGCAATTCTGATGCCAGAAACAAATAACTGGAGTGGCCTAGGGGAAAAGTACACAGAACATTGTAATCGGGCGAGTTTCTACTTTCCGATGCAACAGGAATTTCACGAGTCCGTCAATCCGTTCGAGAGATGTGGGAGTTTGAAGTTAAGGAATGGTTGAGAAACCATCAAAATTTTCGCAAGTCTGATACTCGAAACCAATAACTAAAAAGGCATAGGGGAAAAATGCACATACCTTTGTAATCGGGCTAGTTTCCACTTTCAGATGCAACAGGAATTTCTCGAGTTCGTCATTCCGTTCGCGAGATATGGGAGTATGAAGTTATGGAATGCTTGAGAAACCTTAAAAATTTTCGCAAGTCTAATACTCGAAACCAATAACTACAAAGGCCTAGGGGAAAAATACACATACCGTTGTAATCGGGCGAGTTTCTGCTTTCAGGTGCAACAGGAATTTCTCGAGTTCGTCAATGCGTTCGCCAGATGTGGGAGTTTGAAGTTAAGGAATGGTTGAGAAACCATAAAAATTTTCGCTGGTCTGATACTCGAAACCAATAACTGGAATGGCGTAGCTAAAAAATAAACGTATCGTTGTAATCGGGCGTGTTTCTGCTTTCAGATGCAATAGGAAATTCTCGAGTTCGTCAATCCGTTCGCGAGATATGGGAGTTTGAAGTTAAGGAATGGTTGAGAAACCATCAAAATTTTCGCAAGTCTGATACTCGAAACCAATAACTACAATGGCCTAGGGGAAAAATGCACATACCTTTGTAATCGGGCGAGTTTCCACTTTCAGATGCAACAGGAATTTCTCGAGTTCGTCATTCCGTTCGTGAGATATGGGAGTTTGAAGTTAAGGAATGGTTGCGAATCCATCAGAATTTTCGCAATTCTGATGCTAGAAACCAATAACTACAATGGCCTAGGGGAAAAATGCACATACCTTTGTAATCGGGCTAGTTTCCACTTTCAGATGCAACAGGAATTTCTCGAGTTCGTCATTCCGTTCGCGAGATATGGGAGTTTGAAGTTAAGGAATGGTTGAGAAACCATCAAAATTTTTGCAATTCTGACGCTAGAAACCAATAACTACAATGGCCTAGGGGAAAAATACACATGCTGTTGTAATCGGGCGAGCTTCTACTTTCAGATACAACAGGAATTTCACGAGTTCGTCAATCCGTGCGGGAGATATGGGAGTTTGAAGTTAAGGAATGGTTGAGAAGCCTTCAAAATTTTCGCAAGTCTGATACTCGAAACCAATAACTACAATGGCCTAGGGGGAAAACACACACACCATTGTGATTGTGGGAGTTTCTACTTTCAGATGCAACAGGAATTTCTCGAGTTCGTCATTCCGTTCGCGAGATATGGGAGTTTGAAGTTAAGGAATGGTTGAGAAATCATCAAAATTTCGCCAGTCTGATAGTCGAAACCAATAACTACAAAGGCCTAGGGGGAAAACACACATATCTTTGTAATCGGGCGAGTTTCTACTTCCAGATACAACAGGAATTTCACGAGTTCGTCAATCCGTTGGCGAGATATGGAAGTGGGAATATAAAGAATGGATGAGAAACCATCAAAATTTTCGCTGGACTAATACTCGAAACCAATAACTGGAATGGCCTAGGGGTAAAGTACACACACAGTTGTAATCGGGCGAGTTTCTGCTTTCAGATGCAATAGGAAATTCTCGGGTCCGTCAATCCGTTCACGAGATATGGGAGTTTGAAGTTAAGGAATGGTTGAGAAAACATTCAAAATTTTCGCTGGTCTGATACTCGAAACCAATAACTGGAATGGCGTAGGTAAAAAATAAACGTATCGTTGTAATCGGGCGTGTTTCTGCTTTCAGATGCTATAGGAAATTCTCGAGTTCGTCAATCCGTTCGCGAGATATGGGAGTTTGAAGTTAAGGAATGGTTGAGAAACCATCAAAATTTTCGCAAGTCTGATACTCGAAACCAATAACTACAATGGCCTAGGGGAAAAATGCACATACCTTTGTAATCGGGCGAGTTTCCACTTTCAGATGCAACAGGAATTTCTCGAGTTCGTCATTCCGTTCGTGAGATATGGGAGTTTGAAGTTAAGGAATGGTTGCGAATCCATCAGAATTTTCGCAATTCTGATGCTAGAAACCAATAACTACAATGGCCTAGGGGAAAAATACGCATACCTTTGTAATCGGGCTAGTTTCCACTTTCAGATGCAACAGGAATTTCTCGAGTTCGTCATTCCGTTCGCGAGATATGGGAGTTTGAAGTTAAGGAATGGTTGAGAAACCATCAAAATTTTCGCAAGTCTGATCCTCGAGACCAATAACTACAAAGGCATTCGTCTAGTTGTGTTTTACGTGACTGTGCCTGCCGCGAGGGCTCAACAAACACGGCCCCCATGGGCGTGGGATTGAAATACGATCAATCAGCGCGTCTACGTGAAGTTGCTCCACATAGACTACCAATTTGACGCCAGAGTGCAAGCTCCAGTCATCCCTTTTGGTGTAGGCGAGACCTTTCTAAATCTCTGCCGGCTCTGCAGGTCGGTACCCGAGCTGATAATGCAGCTCACCCATCGAGGTATTACCTCTAGCCCGCGATATAGGCTATACCACTGCCCCCGCGAGTCCAACCCATGGTCGGCAACAGTGGGGAATTTTTCCCCCTCTGTGGGCTACGCCAGACCCCCGCGGTACCAGTTTAAACTACTGGTGGAGTTTTCGCACTTATTATGCTCCCCGTTGTGGGTCTTGCACCCCTCGGCACAGGTGGGCCAACTCGGATGCATGGTGGCGTCACTCACCAAAGGATTAACTACAAA